>NC_058372.1:111948939-112251969 GCF_018350175.1 Felis catus | reverse complement strand
ATAGTGATGATAACATGGCTATCAATTATCGAATGCTTATTATGTACTCGTTACTGTATCTCCATGAAAACATGAGGCCTCTGGGGTTTGGGGAAGTGAAATAACTTTTCCCAGGTCACAAGCCAACAAGCAGCAGTGTTGGGAGTTTCATCCATGCCTGTTTGATTCCAGGCCCAGTGTTGTCTTCCACTATGATAGGCCAACCCCTTCTCTTATCATTTATTATGGAAACACATAGCCTCTCCATTCTGCTTCTTACCACCCTTAACTGGAATAAACCTATCATATGTAACAATGTATTTTAGTACAATTTAAAAAATGTAAATCCAAGTGAGAGGAAAAGATGAAAAATGAGAATTCTGTTTCATTCTAATCAAGGCATTCCAGACCAATGCTAATCATTAAATAATATGATTTCAGCACTGAATGTCAAGACTCATTACATCTAACCTCATCCACTATACCCACATGATCTGATTTTTAGCTACCTTTACATGTCAAAGTATGAGTGTGTGTGTGTGTGTGTGTGTGTGTGTGTGTGTGTGTGTGTAAATATATATGGAGAGAGAGAGACAAAGACAGTGAGGACAGGAAGCTCACTACTTACCAAGATAGGCCACTCAATCTTTGGCTGCCACTATTACTAAATCAACCTTTCCAATATACAACTAACTTTTTCATTTTGTCCTTATCCTACAAGAAGGTTTCCAGACTCAATGGCATGCTGTTTGGTCTTATTTATCTGCTATTTCTCCCTTACACTGTGGATCCAGAACCAGTGTAATATAACAAGTTGTCTCCTCTGATTAAGAAAGTTGAAAAGTTTCTCTCTTCAACTGCATCTAATAGAACCAAATAGATTCCACAATATACGATAAGTACATCGTTACAAAAATAACACAATAGGGAAGATTCCACTCTGACTAGGGCTATAAAGTTTCATAAGCCAGCACAAAAGTCATGTGGACACTGGCAGAAAGTAGAGCAGAGGGAGGGAGGGGGGCAGAAAGGCTTCCCACAGGAAAGCCCAGGGCCAGTGCTGAGCTGACAATAAAACAACAGAGCAAAATGGGGTGGCAGTGGGAGAAGTAAATAATAGAGTCAAAAGAAATAATAACTTTTGGGATGAATGTCAGGGAGGGCATCCAGACTGGAAGTAAATGAGGAAGTGAAACCAAAACAAAGCACAGAGAAGCAAGCAATTCTTCTAAGTCCCAAGGGGAGATGAGGTGTGGCCAAGAGAGCATTCAGGTATTGAGAGGGAAGCCAAAGTGGGACAGTCATTCAAAGCGCCCTGAGCCAGTTAGAGACCCTGAAGCTTGTGGTGAGGAGGATTAGAAGACTTGAGGTCACGGTTTACTTAATCCACAAACGAGCACATTGTTCCAGTGCCTGGAAAGTGGCAGCTAAATTCCTCAGCAGCCAAACAAGCTTCCTCACCCTCAATAGCAACAGACCAGACAGAAAGATGCTTCATTTAGAAGCCAGCAACTAGACAAAGATATCCAGATCTGGGTAACCAAAGTAGGCCACTTTGGGGATTATTATTCTTTCCAGCACTTTACTCTCTAACGATACCAAAAGCATCCAATGTATGCATTTGTTAGGAGTTTGGGGTTTGTGAGCATTTCTGTAATTAATAAAGATCTAGGGGCACCTGCGTGGCTCAGTCGGTTAAGCATCCGACTTCGGCTCAGGTCATGATCTCACAGTCCATGAGTTCGAGCCCCGCGTCGGGCTCTGTTGTGCTGATAGCTCAGAGCCTGGAGCCTGCTTCCGATTCTGTGTCTCCCTCTCTCTCTGCCCCTCCCCCACTCATGCTCTGTCTCTCTTTGTCTCAGAAATAAATAAACATTAAAAAATTTTTTTAAAAAAATCTTAATTCACGTTCATTATACAAACACACTTAAAATATGCCTGCAAAAATTATTTTAGAACGCCCAGCCTAGATGGAAACACAGTCATTCTAGAGGCCTGCCTCAGTCAACTCCCCCATCTGTCAGGGATAATTGACGGGAGTAACATTTGTTCTTCAGCTGCTGTGCGTTTTCCACTTATCATTGCTCTGAATCACACCACTCAGCATTAACAGATAACCATTGTGTTTCCCTCTCTCAGCACAAACATACAAAATCCACGCAGGGGTGCGTAGAGGATTCCATTACAACGTCTTCCTGTCACACCAGGGAAGAAATCCTATACTTCGTTCAAAACTGTAAAATTAAAGAAGAAAACCGAGGCGAGTGTGTGAATTCTGGACTAGGAAGCAATAACTTCTGATTTTAACGATTGTGATTAAAATTTTAACTTCATATTTTAACACTAAAAGAGAGTATTTATGATTGGGAAAAAAACTAACTTCTTTCAATTTGTTTCCATTGCCATCTGAAAAATTGGTAGTTAACAAGACGTATTATGACATCTCTATCACAGTGTAAGGTACAATGGATGGTGACGTAATACGGGATTCTCTGTGTCTCGGCCCTCCCTAGGTGCTTCATTCTCTAGTCCTCAAATTAAGTCCAATGGACCTAAAGGCACAACTTCACTTATCACTGACCCCAAAGGCATAGCCTCTCAAAATAAATAGTGGAAGTGTGGAGTACAGGGGAGAATAAACACACAGAAAGACTGACAGCAAGAAAAAAAAACATTAAGAACACAGGAAAATTTATTAAAAACTTCACACAAATAATGAATTCAGCATTCCCTAACAGAACTCTAATCTTCAGAATATTTTCTCTTTCTTGAATGCCCCTCATGAGAAAACTCTCACAAAATAGGAGTAGGTGAAAATTAATAGGGAAATCAAAGGACAATTTAAAAACTAATATTCTGCAAAATGCCAAATCAATAAAAGGTAATCTTTGAGTCAATGGTTGAAATTCTGAAACTATATTCCAAGGCCATTTGGGACTTTTAATTATGTGCTAATTGAAAAACCCATTATACCTCTATATTTTAGAAATACCTTATAGCATTAAAAATAAGAGGGAGGACATAAAAATGCTTGAAATAAGTATGTTACTCTCCAAACCTAAAATTTAAGCTTACTCTATTTTATAAAAATCTTACTATATCAGGATTATCTCTTCCCATTAATGAAGCATGCCCTTGGACTATACAGCATGGATCAAATAGGAATATGGATAGCTTCCTCAAAATGCACTGGGTCACAAAATTATTTCCATTCCCTTTAAAACATGCAAGTACTCCTGTATTTCAGTTAATATATTTGGATAAAATATATTCTGGAGTATCTATTTCTCTAATATGCATACAAATAAAAAATGTACCATGTTTTCCTTGAAGACTTGATTAATGTAAAGATAAAAATTTCCTCAGGAAATCAGGAAAGAATTATATTTTAAAACTGAAAGAATCGGGTGCCTGGGTAGCTCAGTCAGTTAAGCATCCAACTTTGGCTCGGGTCACGATTGAATGGTTCATGGATTCGAGCCCCGCATTGGGCTCTGTGCTGACAACTCGTGCCTTGAGCCTGCTTCAGATTCTGTGTCTCCCTCTCTCTCTCTGCCCTTACCCTGCTTGTGCTCTGTCTCTGTCTCTCAAAAATAAATAAACATTAAAAAAAAGAAGAATCAATAGTTGTATTTTTCAAAAAGTGATAAAAAGTTCTTTTTACAGCATTTATATTCATATAAAAATGACAGTGAACAGATTATAACCATGGTCTGACATCTTTAATTACCCACCATTTATACATTATGTGTCATACATAACACATCATATTTTAACACATTATGTCTCAAATTGGAATCAAATATACAGTGACCACCACTGTACTCAGTTTTTTAAAAAAACAGTTTTAAAGACAGAACTCCTTTCCAAGCGATTATTCATGTCTTTCACCATTTAAATAAAATGTCTTTAGCTTCTAGATTGTTAAATACATTAAAACACTGATTTAAGACCAAAATAATGACACAACATAACAGGGTTTGTACTATTTATTGCCAAGAGCTAAAGGGAAAGGAACAGAGATGGAAATACAGAAAGTAAATAGTATATGATGAGGTCTCCTTATTTAAGCCGGGGTTTGACAGTGGTCCAAAAGGAGAAAGGCTTGAGAGAACTGAGCCCTCACAAAACCAATTCATCTGCACTGACTGAGACTCAGGAAAAAGAAAAATGTTCATTACACTAAACTGATCTTGCTAATTTGTGTGTAGTCAAGTTATTCGTTGTGTAACTATGTTGGGTTCTATGTTATAATTTCCCAGTTTTATAGCTGTAGAGCAGTGTGAGAAGCATGAGTATAAAAGATGGGAAAAGTATAACCGGGTGTTTGTGTGTAGTATAGTGTAAAGTCCACAGCACGGAGTCCATGACAAATTTTTTTCCCTGAAAGGAGGTCTGAATATTGCTTAGTTTTAAGGAATACTACTCCATACTTTCCAAAGCAGTCCTTATTACTTTATCAGATACTCAGAACAGCCCTACAGGACTCACCTCCATTTTCAAGATTAGGAAAATGTGGCACAGTTAGGTTATGTGCCCTGCCTGTAGTTATATTTAAGGCTCTAACAAAGGACAGTGCCTTTTCTATAACACCACACTAAACAAATCAGTGAGCGTGGCCTACAATTTTAAACTTCAGCTGGAAAAAAAGAAAAGAAAGACCATTCGTATTTGCTATATTTCTAAAAGAAGAGGGACAGAAGAGAGAAGAGTGAAGCTTATAGGTATTCACAAGACAGAAGGCATCCAGTGGGCTGGGGGAGAGATTTGCTGGGCACGTCCACTGAGGAAGCGAGCAATCCCAGTCAGCGCCAGGGCTAACTTCCCCATGCACCTGTGGTTAGCCACTGAGGTCGTGAGTGGGCTAAAAATGGAATGGCATTCCTACAAGAGGAAATTTGAAATGAAATATCCCAGACCTACCAGTTTGAGGACTAGACTAGGAGACGTAGAACCATAGCTAACACGAACCAGTGGGCCCTGTTTGTCCCCACCATAATACATAGTGTTTTTCCTTGCACATTCATGAGACGATTTAAGTCACCTTGAGTCATGAAGTTGTGTTTGATGTCAAATATTGCTATAAATGAACTGCTAGTTCTAGACTATATGGAAAGGTATAAACAGATATATTTATACTTGGAAACACAGAGTGGCAGCAAAAAGCACTTTTGAAGGACTCCGTTCAACATGTATTTATTCAGTGCCTATCACATGTAAGACAACGCTCTTGACCAAAATGAGAATATGGATTCCTTGCCAACTACAAGTTTATACTCTTATAGGCACTTATAATCTTATGTTAAAAAATAATTACTGTAAGTTTCATAAAAGCTGTGACTAAGGGGCGACTGGGTGGCGCAGTCGGTTGAGCGTCCGACTTCAGCCAGGTCACGATCTCGCGGTCTGTGAGTTCGAGCCCCGCGTCAGGCTCTGGGCTGATGGCTCGGAGCCTGGAGCCTGTTTCCGATTCTGTGTCTCCCTCTCTCTCTGCCCCTCCCCCGTTCATGCTCTGTCTCTCTCTGTACCAAAAATAAATAAACGTTGAAAAAAAAATTAAAAAAAAAAGCTGTGACTAATATAAAAATAATGTATATGGGAAATGGTATATAGAGAATCCTGAATTTAAGGATGTTGGACCAAGAAAGCTTATGAGTTTACATTAGCATTTAAGAAAACTTCAGTCAAATTAGTCTTCATTCCCCCTTGTCCTTACCCTTCATCAGTTTGTACATGTTACAGAGTCTGAAACAGGACAAAGGAGCTAAGGAAAAAAAGGCAGATGTGAATGACACGTCGGGAGTCATTCATATGATGTGATAACGATGGAGGGTAAAAGGCAGGGGTTGGGGAGTGACGTGTGGGAAAATGAGGTCATAGTCAGAGATGACCCAGATTTGAAGTGAAGCAGCTAGAAGGATGGAGATGACAGGAAGGAACACAGGAGGTTGAAGTGGTGAATATTCTGGAAAAAATACAGGAAATTTCCTTCTAGACATATTTCATTTAAGGTATATGAGGAGGAATGTCTCTTAGGAGATGCGCTCAGCTCACAAGTAGAAAAGGGACTCTGGAGCCTGCAACACAGATCAGGGCCAAACACAGAAATTCTGTAGTCATCCCTGCATAAGGGCAGCTGAAGGGATGGGATCAGTGAGGTCACAGGAATACTTACCGCATGAAAAAATAAAAGTCTGAAAGCATTCATGGAGAACTACATTATTTGAGAAGATGTGGCCAGGAGAAGCCATCAAGCACAAGAAAGTAACAAGGCTAAAGGTTAACAGAACTAAAGAGCCAGGACAGGAGTGTTCAGAGTGTAGAGATGGTGAGCAGATGGAGGACCGGGCATTACCCAGATACTAACGTCAAGGGCCCCAGGCCAGTCCCCCTTCAAGGTCCTAGGAGTGTATTCATATGGTCATATTTGCTTTTTCAGAAGTAAGATTTTTTTTTATTTGAGAGAGAAAAAGTGAGAGAGAGAGTGTACAAGCAGAGGAGGGACAGAGGGAGAGAAAGAACATTGAGCAGGCTCCACGCTCAGCACAGATCCCGATGCGGGGCTGGATTCCACAACCCTGGGAATTGGATGCTCAACCAGTGTGCCACCCAGGTGCCCCAGAAAGAAGATATTTTAACTGCAACTAGTTAAGAGCACTGTCACTTTCCACTTTGACTCTCCCTCCATCACTGTGTCTGCTGTCATTATTGCAGCTACAAGTGAGCATTTTTCAGGTTTGCCTAAGGAGAACTTGGGTTGGGAATATAATAAGTCTGAGTTTTGAGGATATGTCTACGAGATGTCTGTGATTACTTCTGAATATAACTCACTAATTGGTAGGGCCATGGGGTAGAAATGACTTCCAGGAATATCTCACTTCCTTCTGGACTGACTCACCTGAAGTCATGACATTAAGGTACAAGGACTGAATCACAACATGGATCATGTCCCTACAGGGTGGGAAATACCTCCATAGTGGAGGAGAAACAAAAAGTTTGAAATATAAAGCCATAAGTTTATCTGTACAAAACTCCATCTAATCATCAGACACAAAACATTGCAAACAGGTTTTTTTTTTCTCTATTCATCTAGGTCACAACAGAACTTCAATGGGTTTAACAATTAGAAACACACCCAACTTGTTCCTCTTTTATGGTAGAAATGACGTGAAACAGAATTTATCAGTATGTCTGTTTGCAGGACACAAATTTATAGCACTACAGACAACAGGTTTGTAGGAGGAGGTACATGTTTCATGCATCTCAGCTATCAATACTAAAAACATACTATAATCAGCTACTTGAGAAAAATATTGATCATCTTTATATTCTGTCTTCCAAAAGTATATTACAAATTTTTGTCATAAAAAGGTAATCAAAATGTATGCAGTAAAAAAGAGAAAGCCATATGAAGATGTCTGAGGCAGTTAATATGAATACTACATTTTAAAATTATGTAACTTTGTAGTATCTGTCAATTTTAATTGTAATTTGATTTTTCATTCAAGTCATTTTCTTTTTCATCTAATTTTATATTCACAATTCAGTATTCTTTGTTTAAAAGAGCACACTCACATTGTATAAGTTTTGGATTCTGCAAAACCTAGGTCTACCTCTGATTATAGATCTTACCTTCAAGAAAGCAGTATCAGTAGAAAGTTGGGGGGCAAAATGGAGATTGCAATTGATTAAAGAACATTAAAACTCTTCATAAAACATACATCATAAAAAGTATAGAAAAAAACAAGCTGGGAGAAGATATTTGCAATGCACAATACTAACAAAGGATTAGTATTTTGAGTATAAAAATAGAACTCTTATAAATCAATAAGGGATAGGCAAATAACCCAAGGGACTCACAGAAAAAAGTGCTAACACCATGAAAAAGAAAACATGAATGAACCAGAATCATCAAAAAAATATGCTCAATTGTAAATTAGTGAAATGCACACATTAAACCATAAATTTTTTTTCAGACCCACCAGATTTGCAAAATACTTAAAGCATGATACTACAAAGTACTGTTGAGTTTATGGAGCAATAGGAACTTGCATCAGCTGTGACAGCAAGTATAAACTGGCACAACCACTTTGAAAAACAAGTTGGCAATACCACGCCATGCTGAAGATACAAATGCTTGTGAAGCACCAATATCTTTCCCAGATAAAAACCCTGGAGAAATTCCCGTACACATGCATTGTCTGTAATAGAAATAGCAAACAACAATAGAAATAATTCAGAGGTGTATCGATAGGATAGTGTCTAAGTGACTTGGGGCATATCCCTACAATGAACTACAAAACAGCAATGAGAATGATCAAGCTGTGTCATACACTTCTGTGTGAATGAATCTCAGAAATTTAACTTTGGGGGTGCCGGGGTGGCTCAGTCAATTTAGTGTCTGACTGTTGATGTCAGCTCAGATCAGAATCTCACAGTTCATGAGCTTGAGCCCCGCATCAGGCTCTGCACCGAGGGAGGATCCTGATGGGATTCTCTCTCTCCTTAATCTTTCCCTCTCCTGCTTGCTCTCTATCCCTCGCTCAAAATAAATAAAAATTAACTTAAAAAAAAAAGAAATGTAACTTTGAATTAAAAATGCATATCACGGGGTGCCTGGGTGGCGCAGTCGGTTAAGCGTCCGACTTCAGCCAGGTCACGATCTCGCGGTCCGTGAGTTCGAGCCCCGTGTCAGGCTCTGGGCTGATGGCTCAGAGCCTGGAGCCTGTTTCCGATTCTGTGTCTCCCTCTCTCTCTGCCCCTCCCCCATTCATGCTCTGTCTCTCTCTGTCCCAAAAATAAATAAAAAACGTTGAGAAAAAAAAATTAAAAAAAAATAAAAATGCATATCATTAAAGAATATACAATACATGTTTTCATTTATATTAAGATGAAATTAGGTGAAAATAAGCAATATTGTTTAGGGATGCATACATTTGTGATGAGACTATATTAATAAATGATTCACTATAATCCAGGACATTGAAGACCTCTGAAGCAAAGAGTGCAGAACGTGTTCCCTATGGGTGCCACGGTGAACTGAACAGGACAGAGGTATTGTTGTTATTCTATTTCTTAGGCAGAGTGGTGAGTATATAAACATTCATTCTAATATTGTTAATTGAACTCTGACCATGTGTTACATATACTTCATTATATATAAGACACTTTACAACATTTTAAGAGATTAGATAAAGGCAATAAAAGTGTACTACCTTTTAAAAAATTGTGACTCAAGAAGTAACACTACAGTTAACAAGCCACAAACATCTCCCCACTGGGGATTACAAAGACAATCAAGAAATAGCGATAATCTTGTTTCGATTTTTTCTTAATGGAAATTTATGTTTTACTTAAGTAATATTTGAATACTTAACATCCCCTTTATTGCATAATACTAGCAGCCTAGATTTATGAATGATATTATATATTCCTGGCTCATCAAAAATTTGTGCATTATATCCTTGACTGTCTCAATACTATCTCTTTCAGATAAAGAGCTTCAAATCCCTGAAGCTGCCAACAGTCAGCCACAGACCTATAAAATTCAGAGCTATAAATTTCAAGTAACAGGTGTACAGTTTTTCAAGTGTAATTCTTAGTCCTTACAAGATGAAAGCATAATTGGAAATACAATGCCATACAAGTGCCAATTGTAGTATTACCAGCATTGAAGGGAAACAGTTGAAAGATCAGGATGCATTCATTTCAGAATACATTTAAAAGTAGGTTGGGGGCGCCTGGGTGGCTGAGTCAGTTAAGCGTCCGACTTCGGCTCAGGTCATGATCTCGCGGTCTGTGAGTTCAAGCCCCGCGTCGGGCTCTGCACTGACAGCTCAGAGCCTGGAGCCTGCTTCAGATTCTGTGTCTCCCTCTCTCTCTGACCCTCCCCTGTTCATGCTCTGTCTCTCTGTCTTAAAAATAAATAAACATTAAAAAAATTAAAAAAAAAGTAGGTTGGAGGGCACCTGGGTGGCTCAGTTGGTTGAGCGTCTGCCTTCAGCTCAGGTCATGATCTCACGGTCCGTGAGTCTGAGACCTCATCAGGCTCTGCACAGACATCGCGGAGCCTGGAGCCTGTTTCAGATTCTTTGTCTCTGTCTCCTTGCCCCTCCCCTGCTCATGATCTCTCTCTCTCTCTCTCTCTCTCTCTCTCTCTCTCTCTGTCTCTCAAAAATAAACATTAAAAAATTAAAAAATAAATTAAAAAATCAAAGCAGGTTGTAGAAACTTTTATTTCTTACCTAAGTCATGCGTAACTAACTTTTTTCTTCAAAATGGGAGGAACAAATGCACCTGAGTGAGAGAGAAGACTTGTAGATTTGGAGTCAGAAATTTGGGAAATCTTGGTTATTTCACCTACATGTCTATGTGTGGCATTAATGAGGCAATCGGAAATTGGAACACTGACCAGATGTATGATATTAAAAAAATTATTGTGAATTGTTAAGTGTAATAATATATTTTGGTTATACTAAAGAGAAAGAGTTTTTACTTTATAGAGGTACATACTGAAATATTTGCATGAAATTGTGTCCAGAATTTGCTTCAAAATAATAAAGGGAGGGGAAGTGAGTGGGAATAGAGATGGAACAAAATTGGTCCTGAGTCACTAACTATTGTAGTTGAGTGATAGGCACATGGGAATTATACTAATCTGTCCATTTTTTTTGTATGTTTGAAATCTTCCATAATAAAGATGCATAGACTCATTCATAACACACACGCGCGCACACACACACAGACACACATCCCGTTATGTTTTTTCTCTATGCTACCATTTTACAGTTACCTTGCTTTTTCCTCCTCTTCCCATCATGACCTCCTCCCTTTCTCCAATCCCTTCTCCACAGTCCAGGGACAATGATTTGTTTTCTAAAATGCAAAACACTTTGCATTGTTGTGTTTTGCATTGTTGTTTCAGTGACTTTCAATGCCTCCTCACTGCCTGAAGGAAAAAGGCCCAAATTCCTTGCCCTAAATTACAGGGCTCTTTGTGTCTGAAACCTGCTGACCTCCCCAAAGTCCAGGCAGGTGTCAAACACCTATCTATCCATCCAGTGTGCCATCCCACCCCTAATGTAGCACAACAAATGTTTTTACTTGTATGTCCTCCTGTGTAGCTTGTAATTCCTTGACTTAAAAACATGGCATGTTTGCCTTTGCATCTCTAAGACCTGGAATAGTACATGGAACATCTAGAAAGCACTCAGTGAATGTCTGTATAATTAGAGAAATCTATTCTCTCATATTTCCTTAGCCTTTTTACTAAACAAACAAGAACTAAACGCATGCTGGTCAACAGATGGGCTAGTAATAATTTTAATACTACTCCTACTAATAATAGTATGAAGTAGAGAAAAAGAGCTAATGTTTATTAGCACTTAATAAAATAACCATTCAAAGCACTCTGTATTAATTCATTCAACCAGAAAACCCAAGACAGATTCCGAAAACAAAAACAAAAACAAAACAGAACAGATTCCTGACCCCATCCCAGAGTTACTGAATCAGAATTTCTTGAGGCAGGGCCCAGGAATCTATTTTTAATAGGTGCCTCACACATTTCTTATGCTAAGTCAGCTTTAGGAATAATGCCTAGCAGTACAGAATGAAACAAAGTTCATATAATTTCATGTACCTTTTTCATTTTGAAGTTCATTGTTACATCATATTTATTATTCTATGGTGTTCTATAAATTTGCAAATAACTATAGTGTAGGGCAGGGCCAATGATATTGGTTCCTCAACCTATAAAATGCACAAATATTCTGTTAAATTGGAGAATTTAGAAAGCTTCACAACAATGTCTTTTATTGATATCTAACCATTACATCGTCAAAAAAATAAATTGTTTTAGGTCAAAGAACCTGGTCAGCTTTATTAGCAAGTAAGGGTAAATTTGTTAAACTTCCAAGTACTTTAAAGTCAGAATTTGATCACAAATTATATTACAACGAAACATAATATCTTGCTGAACAATTATTTTGTTTACAAATATCTCGAATAGAAATTCCCAATGTAGGGGCACCTGGGTGGTCCAACTTTGGCTCAGGTCATGATCTCATGACTAGAGTTCGAGCCCTGCATCGGGCTCTATGCTGTCAGTTCAGAGCCTGGGGCCTGCTTCGGATTCTGGGTCTCCCTCTCTCTCTGCCCCTCCCTCATTTGCACTCTGTCTTTCTCTTTCTCTCTCTCTCTCTCTCTCTCTCTCTCTCTCTCTCTCTCTCAAAAATAAACAAACATGTAAAAAATTAAAAAAAAAAGAAATCCTCAATGTAATTTTACCATTCAAAAGTTAATTTCAGGGGCACCTGGGTGGTTCAGTTGGTTAAGTCTCTGGCTCTTGGTTTTGGCTTATCATCTCCCAATTCATGAGTTTAAGCCCCCTGTAGGCCTCTGCGCTGACAGTGTGAAGCCTATGTGGGATTCTCTCTCCTTTGCCCCTCTTTTGCCCTATCTTGCTCCCTCCCAAAATAAATAAATAAACTTAAGAAAAAAGTTATTTTCATACTTTCCAAAACCAAATCCAAATTCTGAACAACACAACAAAAACCCAGTTTCAACCAGAAAAGCCTTCCCTACCACCAACGTTATTCTAAACTTTCATTATATAAAGCCAAATGAACTAACATAATCCATTATTTTGCTCTAGGAATCAGCAGTGTAGTCATTACATAACATTACATCTACACACCATTGGAAATAGAAAGCATCACAAGGCATCGTATGTCAGGTACATTCTTAAAACGAATGTTCTACAGCGTCTCAGTTTCTTGCTTTCTCTTGCTTGACTATGTATTATTTATGAAGCTTTCATCTGAGAGCAGGGAACATGTTTTACTATATGTCACTGTGTCTGAGACCAGTATTAAAGATACCAGCTAGTTTTATTTAGGAAACATCATCCTAATCACAAAAGTAGATCTTTGTGATAAAAATGAATAAATGTCCAAATAAATAATATAAAAAAATATTTCTTAACATTTGTAGCATGCTCTCCAGCCTTACTACTCCAAGTATGATGTCCTAGATAAGCAGTATTGGCATCACCTTGGATTTTGGAAGGCATGCGGAACTTGGGCCCCATCCTAGAACTACTGAATCAGAATCTGCAATGTTAACAAGATCCCCAGGCCATCACATGAGAAGCACTGTTTTGTAATCTTCATAAATCATTTGGGTCCCCTGGATTCAGGCCCAATTCTTGACTAATGACTTCTATGACCTTGAGGAATCCACCTGGCTCCAAACTCCCAGAGCAACACTGTCCAATATAACTTTTTGTGATAATGGAAAAGTTCCATACCTGTACTGCCAAACATAGTAGCCACTGGGCACATGAGTACTTGAAATGTTGCTATGGAGACAGGAGGAATCGAATCTTTAATTTAGGTTTAATTAATTTAAATGTATAGTTAAGTAGCACCATGTTGTTATCAGAGAGACTACTGATAAATAAAATCCCTTTCAGCTTACAATCCCTTCTAAAATCTTATAATTCTAGAGCCAGAAACATAAATTACAAAATCCTATTCAGGACTATATGCAAAGCAAACATCTGTTGAGTACCTACTATGTGTCAAGTACTCAAGCCTCATCAAAGAAAATGAACACAACGAAAAAAAATCCTTATCCTCATGGCTTACAATCTTGCAAGGGAAGAAAGACAATAAAATAAATACAATAAGTAAGTAAAACGTACATTATTAGGAAATAATAAGGCTATGGAAAAATAGAGCATATTAAGAAAGGATTTTGAATGCTCGAGCGAGAATGAGTGTGAGCATTTATACATGGGGAACTGAGAGGAGACCATCAGGAGAAGCTGACATCTGAGCAAGGACAGGAAGCAGATAGGAGTTAGCCTTGTAAGTGTCAGGGGAAGAATGCACCTACCGAGAGTAAACAGCTACTGCCAAGTCCTTATGTGAGCAAGAGGTTCATGTGAATGAGGAACAGCAAAGAGTCCTGGAAAGCTGGACCTTGAGTGAGCCATGGCAGGAGTAATGGGAGAGTCTGAGAGGTCAAAAGGGATCAGAGGGTCACAGAAGCAAATGAGACTATGGTGTCCTTGGAGCAAAGTGAAGCAAGTGTTTCAAAGAGGAGTGATCGACTGTGTCAAATACATTGAGAAATCGAGCAGGTAATGTAAGAGCAAATAAAATAACCATTAGATTAAACAATAAAACGTCAATGGTGACCTTTACAATCAATGGTGACCTTTACAAGACAATTACAGGGGAGAGGTAGAAGGAAAGCTTGATTAGAGTGTGTCCAAGAGACAATGGAAAGAAGGGAAATAAGGGATAGGATTATAAGCTTTTGCAAAGAATTGGACTGTAACTTGAGAGAAGAGAAAAAGAATGCTAGCTGCAAGGGAAAATGGGGCCATACGAGGGTTTTCATTTGTCTTTATTTTGTTGCCCTCCTTTTTAAAAAAAGAAAACAGCAATGGGGCTCCTGGCTGGCTCAGCTGGTAGAGCATGCGGCTCTTGATCTTGGGGTTGCAAGTCCCCGCTCCATAATGTGTGTAGAGATTACTTAAAAATAAAATCCTTAAGAAAATAATAAATAAATTAAAAGAAAACAGCAATAACAGCTAGTTTGTAGGCTGATTAGAAAGATCCAATAAAGGGAAAAATCAATGACATAAGACAGAGTTCAGCAAACTATTTGACCCCAAATCTGGGCTAGTAACTGTTTTATACAGCTCATGAGCTAAGAGTGATTTCTACATTTCTAAATGATTGAAAAAGTATCAAAAGAATATCAAAAGTATCAAAAGAAGAATAATATAACACAACACAGGAAAATTTATATCAAATTCAAATTTCCATGTCCACAAATAAAGATTTATTGGAACACAGCCATACTCATCATTTATTCATTGTCTATGGCTGCCTTTGCTCGACATGGCAGAATTGAGTTGTGACAAGAGATCATATGTGACGTTTTAATTGATTCCAACTGCTGCTCAGTGCACTATGAATCACAGTGGCAGAGTTATCACTTGACAGCATTTTAACTGCCACAGGTATTTGCTCTAATGTGACATTTTATTTTTTATTACCAATGTATGTCAAAGGAAGATAAAATGGACTTCAAATGTCATACTTGGAAAGCACAATGAGTGTGGATTACTTTGTTACTGAATTAGGTGACAAAGCACTTTGTTATGCACTAACACCACAGCTATTCTAAAAGAATAAGATATATATGGCAACATCACCAGCCTAAGCACTCATAAAAATATTCTCAACTTGGAGGAAAACAATGATTCGGAAATTTAGAAAATATAAAACAGAATTGCCCCATCACAGCAGAATTTCTTCACAAAATGTAAAAACTAAAATGGCTGTAGCCAAAGTTAAGTTTTCAAATGGCATATTTGTTAGACAAGCAAAGAAAGCTGTTTACCAATTAATTAAATTATGTTATATTGCAGCTGCCAAAGTTATGTTTCTAGAGAAAACAACCTTGTTTAAGACCATTAGCCTTTTGGTGAGAACACTGCTCACAAAGGTTGAAGAAATCAGAAGCAAAATCAATAGTCAGTTTAAAACCTAAGCAAATGATTTCAAGTCATTTTCTTTGTTTTTTTATGTGTCCAAAGATGTACCTACACTGCTTAATTGTTGTCACTTAAGGACTCAATGCTGAGTTTGAAGTGATAGGAAAATTAGACTTTATGAATAGTCTGCGTGATTTAACTATAGGCAAGGATTTTTTTTTTTTTTAATGTTCAGGAAACACAAAGTCAGTACAACCTGAAGTGGGATATGCTAAGATGTGTTAAAATGGATGGTGATAAAGTAAGTGTAGAATACAAAAAGGCTTATTAGTTTGACAGACTTACAAAGTTAGTGAAAATTTAAAATGTTTAAAGGGTGTGATTACTCACTGTATTATTTATCAGCAGAATATTCAAATCCACCATGTTATTGAGCCAGTTGTGTCACCTGTGAAATTCATCCACTTTCTTGGACTTAATCATGATTGGCTCTGTGACTGTCAGAAATGGAAGCTGAATATACTGACTTGCCTTACTACACAGAAGTTTGATGGGTTACTAATGGTAAGGTTTTAATTGCAATTTTTCAAGCTCATGGTCAGGTTGAAATTTTTCTGAATGAAAAGAAACATGTTTAACAATCTTTAGAAATTAGCTTTTGCTGAAAACTTTATATTTATTAATAAATTCAACCTAAAATCACAGGAACTACAGCACTTATATGCAGAAGTTATACTGCAACAAAATCATTTTGACAACAGACATTTGAGTCACAAGAAGTATCAAATGGCTTTATAAACTTCTCATACTGTGAAAAATTAAAACAAGAAGATCTCCGTTCCCACACAACTTCACGGCAGATATATTTTCTGAACCCAAACTCCATCTCCAACACCATTTTTGCACCTTGATGCAGTGCAATGGAATTTCCATATTTCAAAATCCACTTAAGTCAATCACAAAAGACCACATATTGTATGATTCTATTTATAGGAAATAAGCAATCTATACAAATAGGATGTAGATTAGCAGTTTCTTAGGACAGGGGGCATGGAGAGGAGGGGGCAGAGAGTGACTGCTAATGAGTATGGGGTTTCTAAGAAAGAACTAAAATACCCTAAGATTAGATAGTGGTAATGGTCTCACAACTCTGATACTAAATAGCATTTAATTGTACACATTAAGTAGGTGTGCTGCATGACATATGACATACATTTCAATGAAGATGTTTTTAAAAATGCATGGAACTATGCAAATGAAGAGCTTCCCCTTACCCTTAAGCTGGAAGTAATTAATTTGTAATGTGACATTCTAAAAGACAAGTATCAAGAGAAAAATCTAATAGAATCCTATAAGGGACTTCCAAATCATGAATATGCATACATGCCAGAGGGATGATATCAGTGTTCGGCAATACTTATCCATGTGAAAAGACATTTTAAAGACGAAATATGTAAAATATCAATACAGATCAGCTATAACAGATGAATATTTGCAATTAATATTGATGACAGGAAAATTTATGAACCCCAATTAAACAAAATCTTATCCCAAAAGAATTTTATTATTCTTCATAGATCTATAATGCAAATATAAAAAATCTATTATTATAGTTTCATTTTATTCAATAAAAATATGTGCAAATTTGCTTTTTATTTTTTTCTAAGTTCTTACATAATTTGCTTTATTTTGCTTCTTGGCCTGCAAAACCTAAAATATTTACTATTTGGCCCTTTACTGAAAATGTTTGCCAAGCCATCATATAGAAGAGAAAAGGAACTGATGTTGGAAAATTGTTTTCAGTAAGCAAGACAAAGAAACTCTTGCACAAATGGAGGAATCGGTTTAATTCAGATTTAAAAAAAAATCTAAATGAAATGATTAGGCCCAATTATGACAAAGATATGCAATAACCAAAATACATTAAAGTAAAGGCTGAGGACAACAGGGGGAAAGGGATCAATGACGGAAGCCATGCATATAATATCTTTGTAAAAATCCAGAAGATACTTGAGATCAGTTTTTGAAAATAACATCAAAGGAAGCTTTGCCTGATGGTTGTCCTCCTCTTCCTCTGACCACAAAATGGCATCTTTATCAATGTGAAAAAAAATGCCAACATGGCAATAATCGAAAACAAGGTCATAGAAGAAGGGAAAGCATTTATAGAAATACTGATCTTTGGTTTTGTAAATAGAAATAAAGGTCGGGGCGCCTGGGTGGCGCAGTCGGTTAAGCGTCCGACTTCAGCCAGGTCACGATCTCGCGGTCCGGGAGTTCGAGCCCCGCGTCAGGCTCTGGGCTGATGGCTCGGAGCCTGGAGCCTGTTTCCGATTCTGTGCCTCCCTCTCTCTCTGCCCCTCCCCCGTTCATGCTCTGTCTCTCTCTGTCCCAAAAATAAATAAAAAACGTTGAAAAAAATTTATAAAAAAAAAAAAAAAAAGAAAGAAAGGTCAAGAATACCAACTTGGTATAGTTGCACCTGGATGGGACATCGAACTTTCTCCTTTAATGGAGATGATCATTTCTAACTTAGTAACCCATCTAGAGTTTATTTTTCAAGAAAATGAAAGAAAGGCAGAGAAGAGCTATAGGTACGGTCTTCATTAAGAACATGATGGAGGCACCTGGGTGGCTCAGTCAGTTAAGCGTCTGACTCTTGATTTCAGCTCAAGTCATGATCTCAGTTCTTGGGATCTTGGGATCTTGGGATCTCAGGTCTTGATCATCAGTTCATGGAATCAAGCCCTGCATCAATGCAGAGCCAGCTTGGGATTCTCTCTCCCCTCTCCTCTGCTCTTCCCCCAGCTCACTTGCATGCAGTCTCTCTCTCTCAAAAACAAAACATGATTAATAATTATGGACTATCATCCATACCTTCCACCAGAAAGATCCCTAGAGCTTTGGCTAATACAGAGGTTTACTCTGGTAGGGCCACAGATCTAAGAGGGTGAATTTAAGCCCAACCATCTCTATTGTGGTATGCTACACTGCTCTTTGTAGAAGTGTGATATCTAGTAAAAAAATGCTAGTTTACTTACAAAATAAATCTAGATTATCTGTCACAACGGATGTGAAGAATGTAGCCTTCATTATACCCGATTCTATAAGGGCACCATAAGTGGGCCCCATCACTATAAGTGTGTTTAACATGAAGTTAAAAAAATAAAAATATTTTCTAAAAGTCAAATACATACTAAAAAGTTAGATTAATGTAACATATACATGCTCACAACACTCATGATTAGCAAATATTAACATTTTATCATTCGGCTTCCTATTTTTGATATAAAAAACATTACAGATAAAAATATAATTCCTTATTGTCTCTCTCTTCTTCCCTAGACTTAGACACTGTTATAAATCTGGTTTATGCTTTTATTTCTTATGCTATGCTAACAACATATCTTTGAAAACTGTATGTTTTAAAATTCCACTGCCTTGAAACTGTTTAAATTCTGAAAGTTATTTTTTACTTAACAGTATACTTTCTATATATATATATATATATATATATATATATATATATATACACACACACACACACACACATATATGCATATATATACACATATACATGTATATATGTATATATATACATATATGTATGTACATATATGTATATATGTATAATATATACACACTTCTGTTTATATACAGATATAGATATAGATAAATTTAGTTAATTAATTTGAAGTCCAGTTGAATCTTTTACTTTACAAATATATCAAGGTTCACTCATCCATTTTCCTAATGATGGAAATTCATTTCCAATTTTCCCTATTACATATAATGTTGCAGTACATAGCCTTCTACATATCTCTCACACATGTGCAGAAATTTTTCTAGGAACCAGCAGTGCCTAAACATCCCCTTTTCTCCATATTCTAACCAGTACTTGGTTTGCATCAGACTTTTTAAAAAATTTTTTTAAGTTTATTTATTTATTTTGAAAGAGACAGAGAGCAACAGAGGAGGCACAGAGAGAGAGAGAGAAAGAGAGAGAAGAGAGAAAGTGAGAGAGAGAGAGTGAGAGAGAGAGAATCCCAAGCAAGCTAGACACTGTGCGCACAGAGCTTGATGCAGGGCCTGAACTCATGAACCGTGAGGTCATGACGCGAGCCGAAACTGAAAGTGGTAAGCTTAACCACCCAGATGTGCCCCACATCAGACTTTTTAATCTTGCCACTCTTAAGTGTGAAATATTATTTCATTTTGTTGTTAACTTGTGTTTCTCACTTGCATGAATCATAATATGTCCTAATAATGAGTATGAACTTTTTTGTATATGCTACTGGCCATTTATTAAACTTTCCATTTTTCCATTGAATGATTTATCTTTTCCTCATTGACTTGAAGAAGTTTTTATATATGAGGGATAATAATCCTTTATGACATATATATTCTAAAACTATTTTCCCAAGAGGTGAATTCTTCTATACCTTATTTGAAAGTATTATTTTCTCCCTTCAGAGATTTTTCACCAAGATGAAATCTGCCATTTTCCTTTCGAGTTGTATTTCTTGGCGCTGCCTAAGAAATCTTATACACCAAGGTTACAAAGATATCTGAAAATCTATCCTACTAATATATTTAAATTTTGACTTATACAGAGTCCTTTAATATATCTGGGCTTCATTTCTCCCTATATTGAAATAATCTTATTTAATTTTTACATGGAAAGCCAATCATCCTTGCACACTTATTGAAATGTCCACTCTATCCTCATTGATTTATGTGGCAATCTCCATTATGTCCCAAGTCCCAGTTAACAACTGGGTCTCATTCTTAGGTCTTTTTTCTATTCCACTGATTTTTTTTTGTGTATATCTATAAATATACTACAGTATCAATTATTTTTAAAATATCTTAATGTTCAAGAGGACAAATTTTCCCTTCCTACTTATTCAAAATCTCTTTGCTAATCCCAGACCTTTAGTTTCAACACATAAATCTGTTGATATACATTAAATGTGTAGGTTAATCAGGAAAATTGACATCTTCATGACATTTCATCTTCCCACTCAATGTGACATAATCTCTCCATTAATTTAGATCTTCTTTTATTTCCTTCAATGATTAATATTTTCTGTGGAAAGATCATGTATGTCTTTGGATTTACTTCTAGGAATCTGTTTGAATGTAATTCTGTTTCTCATTGGTTCTGGCTGATGAATAGTATACCAAGATTTCTGTGAGCTGTTCCTATAGCTAGTGAATCTATAAAATTCTCTTTCTGGTTCTAATAGTTTATCTCTGGATTCTCTTGAATATTCTACTTAGGTAATCTTACCTCTAAAATAAAAACTATTTATTCTCTTTTTTTCCAAACTGTACGTCTATCTTTCTCATATTGCATTGGCTAGGGTAACCACAATAAAGCTAAACAGTAACAGTGGTAGTGAGAATCATTGCCTTTTTCTAATTTAGTGGAAATGCTTCTAAGGCTTCACCACTGAGTTTGATATTTAGTATAAGTTTTTGATATACCCTTAAAAGCGTAAGAAACATGTTATTTCTTTATTTGAATGAATGCTATTTCTTCACCTATTAAAATCATTATATGGTTTCTCTCCTTCAATCTATTAATATGATAAATAATATGAAATAGATTTGTTGACGTTAAATAAAGCATGTCAGCATTCCTAAGATAAATTCTCCTTGATTGTGATGTAAGAGTGGCTTTTAAAAATTGTTTTAAATGTTTATTTATTTTTGAGAGAGAGAGAGACAGAGTGCAAGCAGGAGAAGGGCAGAGAGAGAGGGAGATACAGAATCCAAAGCAGGCTCCAGGCTCTGAGCTGTCAGCACAGAGCCTGGCACAGGGCTCGAACTCACGAACTGCAAGATCATGACCTGAGCTGAAGTCGGAGGTTTAACCGACTGAGCCACCCAGGTGCCCCAGAGAGTGGCTTCTAAAAATGCATTTGGCAAATTTTATTGAACATTTTTTTTTAAGGATTTAAAAACTAGTATGAATGAGAAAAATGGAACTACAATATCCTTTCCCTTGCTTTGTAGTCTGCAAGTCTGTCTTTATGAAACTCACACTAGCTTCACAATATTAACACATTGTGCAGTGTACAAGGGTTCATATACACCAACCCATTAAATGTCTTTTCCAAAGGTTATATGGTTATTACATGACAAAAACTGAAACTCAAATCTTGTAACTCCAAGCCTCTTTCTACTGGTCCAATAAGTAAGCACTACATTTGAAACAGGTCCACAAAGCACTGTAGGAAATTAATTAATTAATTTTACTAGGGATGGAAGATCACTATTATGCACCTCCCCCCTTACAAAGTGAGGATGATCATGAACAACGGACTAGAATGACCAGTATTGCTATTTTTTACCAGTCATCTCTGTTCACATAAATATGTGATTGGAAAGAATCACATTTGATACACTGATGTCTGTCTTGAATTTGATGATGTCCAAGGTCCTTTCCAGCACTGAGAAGGTAGGATGTAAGTCCACTAAACCACTATTCAGGCTCCAGATTTACATTCATCCTGGCCATATTTTATCTGCTACCTCAATCTTCTAAGTTTTGTGCCTTTTTCTCTATACTAAATAAACTATTCAGAGCTCTAGCCCAATACCTTGTTTATCATGAAAAGCAAATAGTCACCAGAACTGGCCTGTTTCTAGCTCCCAAGACATAAAAACTTTCCAAAGTTACTGGCTCTTAACCTTTTTTGGGCAGTGGAATGAAAACTCAATAAATGTTACGAAGCTCCTCACAAGAGAAAGGATTTTGCATAAGATTTTAGGGCATTTACATCCATTCTGAAGACAATCTATGAACTGGTAAGACTACCAAGTAAAGAACTCCTATGCGGGAGGATCGAGGAAGTGGTGAACAGGAAATATATTGAAAGCATTTTTTCCCCTTGAAAACGAAGTACACTAAAAAGTGGAACTTCCACTAAATAGTTCCATCATTTCTTCCCTGTTCTCACTGACAGCACCTGCTAGCCAAGGAAAGATGAATGGCTTCCCTTCACAGTTCTTCAGTCTTATTCAAAAATAACATCTGAGTAATGCAAACCCATTTCCATTCTTCTCAGTAGAATCTGAGTAAATTACTTCCACATACCATAATGTCATCAATTCATGACATTTTTTTCTGTATAAATAGATTACTGATGTAGTCAAGGTAACTTGGGAAACAAGCGTTTGCATATCATATGGAAATATTTATAAGGCTTTTGGGTGTAGGTACATAAGTAAAACAATTGTTTTCAGGATCTACTACAGCATCATATGTAAATATATTATTAATGGTAAACTGTCTACAAGATGGCAATGGTTATAAATTATTTTTATTAAAGATTTTATTTTTAAGTGATCTCTGCGCACAACATGGGGCTCAGACTCACAAGCCCAAGATCAAGAGTCACACACTCCTCTAACTGAGCCAGCCAGGTGCCCTGGCATTGGCTATAAACTATTATATAAATGTATTATTTATACAAAATACAGTGCAGGAGTACTTTTTTGGGGTGGTTGAGGGTGGAATTTAGACTATGGGATTTTTCCATAAAATAGGTATCAACCACATTTTTGCTACAGAAAATATTAAAGTATGTATAGAGTAAACATTGAAAAAATGTGTATTACCTTATGAACTAGCTTCTATCCTTCAATAAAATAAGTACTTCTGAGAAAAAAGTTAGTGTTGAAATCCAAAAATTAAATCTCATTCATACTTACAGAAGAAAAACACTATTTACTTTGAAATGAGTGGACTCTTGAAAGGCAGATTAATACAGGGTGGAGGGAATAGTTAAATTCTTTGTAAAGAATTGAAATAAGGCATTATAAACTTACTGAATATTCTAAACATGAAATATAAAGTCCAGTTTTTAAATTACTTTTTCTCAAATTGTTTTATAAACATTAAAGCACTCCTAGACACCACTCAGTATGACTATTCACCCTAATTTGAAAATATTTTAAATTTAGTAAAGACTACTGTTTCGTAAATTACTTTTTCTAGTGGTAAGAGCTATACAGAAAAACAACTGACAAACTCATCATGATACAAATGTATAGGGTTTAGGGGCTCTTGGGAGGCTCAGTTGGTGCCTTGGGCTCTGCGCTGAGCATGGAACCTGTTTAAGATTCTCCCTCTCTCTCTCTCTCTTCTCTCTACCCCTCTGCCCCTCTCCTGGCTTACACTTTCTCTTTCTCTCATTAAAAAAAGAAGGAGAAGGAAAAGGAGAAAAGAAGAAGAAACAACTTCTAACTCATCTGCTCTTTTTTAAAAAAATGTATAGAGTTTATAGTCTTCTAAACTACCTTAGGCAACCTGTATATGAAACAAATCAAATCTTTTTTAAAGATAAATACTTGAGGTTTTCTCATAGATTTTAAAATAAAATCACATCGACATTTTATTACTTCAACTGAAATACTCCTGGTTTTAAGATCAATAATAGAGTGTCATTAGAGGAAACACTTCAGGATGCTCTGAAATAAACAAATGAAAAGTATGAGCCAGAGGGGAAAGTCAGTTACTCAGCATAAAATCAACAGAGCAAATCTTTGTTTAAGTAGTTGCTTTCTCAGTGTACTCTTGCTAAAAACAAAGGAAAGGACAGCCACAATCAAAATAAAACCGCCACTGCATGGTTAAGCCCTGACCCCAGGGCCTTTCCCATTAAAGGTAGAGGAAGTGCAACTGACACCAAAAGAGAACACTGTTAGAAAAACAAGAATTAGAAGAAATGAGGATGCGTAATAAGATGGGAATTGACTGAAGAAGCACATGACAGTCACTCAAAACAATTTTGAAAAGTACAGACAAGAACTAAGTGGAATTATGGAAGAATTCTCTTAACTTCCTCTTACCACTGAAGGTTGACCAGTAAGACCTCTGTAATCTGTGGGAAGGTGGGGTATGTGTTCCTAATTGTCTTCAATAATGATGAAAACAAACTGTTGAGCATAAACTAATGAAAGATTAACAACAGCAAAGTGCAAAAAATCAGCAGGGGATAAATCAATTTCCTTGATAAGTTGATTCTAACATTCAGTAAAATAACAACTTTGGACACCTATTCAAAAGATACATATATCCACGCCCATTGTGGAGCCCAACATGAAGCCTGAACTCATGAGATCAAGACCTGAGCTGAGATCAAGAGTTGGACACTTAACTGACTGAGCCACCCACGCACTCCACGTTTGTATTTTTTGATCAGAGACTGTTTACATGGTGTCTTTGGAACAAACAATTAAAAGCAACCAACTAAATGAAAAAAATGCACCCCAGACAGGTAAATTGGAGAAGGAATCAAGTTGAACAGAGGTTAATCCTATACTGTTTGAAAGATGAAGACTGTAGCTGCTGAATGGAGTTGTACAACTCAGGGCTTCTGAACAGAAAGGCTACAAGGACTGGCATGACATCTTGTTGTGCCAAAGCAACGCATTCTCAAACCCTGTAAAGGCAAACTCCGAAAAGTGATAGGACAGGAAACAACCATCTCCAGTGTTTGCACATTTGTCCAAACCACTGGTGTCTTTGCTCTGCACTATTGCAACTGCCTCCCAATCCACCTCCCACTGCTCTTCTTGGCCATCCCGCACCTTCAAACACAATTCATTCTCCACATAGAAGCCAGCATGTTTTTAAAGCATTAATTGTCACTTTACAGTTCTACCAAATGGTCCAATGAGTTCCCATCACAGTTGGAATGATATATCAATTCCAAAGCAAGGCAACACAAAGCTACATGATCTAGCCTGCATCTACCTCTGTGAGCCACCTCCAACCCAGCTTCTCTTGGCTCCCTATTCTTGAAACACAGTATGCCTTAGCATAAGGACACCAGGACTCTCTGCCTACGGTGCTCAAGTCTGTGCTGAGGTCTTTATTCTCATGACTCAGATCTCACCTCTCCACCTTATTTGCCATACAATCCATCTGAGCTTCTCTCTCTAGTCATGACGGCCTGCACACCCTATTTCTACAAGTGTGTTTCTGAGTGTATATGTGTGCTTGCTGACTCCACCTTACTTGGAGAGATGCTCTACCTCTACCCTCCTTCTCCTCTCCCAATACATCCATCAAAAACTATTTTTTAAACAATAGCCAAGTTTAAACTTTTTCTATTCCCATAAACACAGCTTCTCTTCATAGAACCACTGAAGTCAACAATCAGCATCACATAATTTAATCATAAACATTCCCTAATCTTTTCCTGAGAGCTTATTTTTCACCTACTGAATTTCTAAACTTGACACAAGGATAGATCACAGACTACTCTACAGTGATACATTGTTACTTCTCATAGTGATTAGCATAGTGCTAAGCAAATAATTCTGTGCTCTGTAAATATTTTTAATAGAGTAAAAGTACTCTAGCTCCCCCTCCACTTTGATTCTTTTAAACCCACTGAATGCTAGAGAACAGATCTTTATAGCCTGACTGCAGTGAAATACACTCTTGACCAGTGGAAAAGACTTCTCTCTGGAAACATCTCTGTAACTCACTGATTATCTATTGGAACATGTGATTCAATTATTTTTCCAGAAGTGGTGATGAGATTAACAGTAATTCTTCCGTCTTGTCTCAGCTACAGTCTTATGTTCAGAAGCAGACACTTTGTGACATGACTGTGCAGAGTTAAAGGTGGTTTATGGCAGATCAGCATGTCATTAACCAGCCTGTAAGGGTTCTGACTGCTTGGTTTCGGCCTCATTAGCACCCTCAGCAAACCAACAGGGTGCTATCCAATTCATCTAGATTATAACAAGCCAAAAGGATATTTAAAGAAAATAATCTGAAAGTTCTAATGAGTTTTTTAGCATCTTAATTTTATTTTATTAAATGATACAAAACATCTCTTATAACTAATAAAAATATTAATAATCACGAAAGCAATATGTTAGAACTGTTCCTTATTTTCAAAGATCTTCATTCAGCATTTGGTAATACTGGTGGTGCTCTAGGGTCTATGTTCAATTTATTTTGATACATTGTTTTAATCATAAATGAAAAAGCACCTCGCATAGACACAGAGAGGAAAAAAGTGCATAGTTGCATGTACTTAACTAAATCATTATACTTATTTTTGAATCTCATCTACCAATCATACAAAGGATGGTGCTAATAGATTTCCATCATCCCTAATGGCAATTAACTATTCCTGCAACGAATCAGAAAATGATAAATTTTTTAACAAATGGGTTAAAAACTCTTAAAAATTCATTTGGATGATTTTTAAGCAAAATGGAAAAGCAAAACTGTTTCCAAGTTTTTATTACTTACTTAAAAAAATTTTTAATGTTTATTCATTTTTGGGAGCGGGTGCAGGGGCAGAGAGAGAGGCAGGGAAACAGAGAATCTCAAGAAGGCTCCCTGCTCTCATCGTAAAGTCTGAGGTAGGGATCGAACCCATGAACCATGAGATCATGACCTGAGCCAAAGTCCAATGCTCAACCGACTGAGCCACCGAGGCACCCCTTTTTCCAAGTTTTTAAAGTTTGTAGCCATACTGTTCAAAGAAAAAACATACCGGGATGGGGCACCTGGGTGGCTCAGTAGGTTAAGCATCAGACTTCAGCTCAGGTTATGATCTCACGGTTCACAGCTCACTGGTTTGAGCCCAGCTTCAGGCTCTGTGCTGACCTTTCAGAGCCTGGAGCCTGCTTCAGACTCTGTGTCTCCCTTTCTTTCTTTCTCTCTCTCTCTCTCTCTCTCTCTCTCTCTCTCTCTGCCCCTCCCCCACTCGTGCTGTCTCTCTGTCTCTGTCTCTCTCTCAAATAAATAAAAACATTTTTAAAAATTTAAAAAAAAAGATAGAAAGAAAAAAACATACCAGAACAGTATTTTTCAAAAATCCTGAAATCTTAAAAAATATATATTGGGAAAAATTACTATTTTTTCAAGTGTTTTTTCCCAAACATTCCTTCTAAGCTCTCCGTTCATCTTAAGAATGAAGCCTCAATGACTCACAAAATGACATTAAAAATTAACAACAAAAAAGGTAAACCCAAGGGACATCTATTTTGGTTGATTCAAACTACACTTGAAATACATTAATTTACTTGTCAATGACTATACTTAGATTTTTGCAAATCAAAATCAGTAAACAATCCTTTTATGATGCATCAATAAACAATCTTGAGACCTTCACACACACACACACACACACACACACACACACGTGCATGTGCAGTTTTAACATAAGGCACTAACATATTTGACACAGAATTTTTTTTTTTATTTTTAGAAGCCTATTCTTTTCAAAGTGCATTTTCACAACCATGAGGAGGAAAAATGGTAACATAAAAAAAGAAAACACTGAAGTTAAAAGTAGGATTAAATGAGAAGTCTTGGGATTTCACCTGTCATTTCCCACCATGGGCATCTTTGGCAAGAGAATTAAAAACAAAACAAAATGAAACCTACTGTATACAGAACTATGTGAAGAAATTCACTTTCGTCACTAAGCCAGATGTTTACAAAAAAGGAGTGCACCAAGAGCAGGCCTCATTGAAATCACTTCTGATTTGATCCTAAAGCTCTACTTAAGACATAAACTAATGAACCAAACTTGGAATATCAGGAAAAAATGGTGTTGTCAAAGGGAAAAAAAATGCTGGTGAAATATTATGAGCAATTGTTTTATTTTACCTGCTGTTTTAAATTGTTGGGTAACCAGAGGAAGGGGCTGTGGTGATTTAACTTGCCATATACAACTCAGAGCTAATGAGCTTCAGGAGCACTGAGCATGGCCAATAATCATGTGAGGAAATAAGGCAAGAATCAACACCACAAAAAGGGAAGTAATTTGCTAGGTAGCCTATAATTAGCCTCTGAATCTTACAGTAGAGAATATGACTGAGGAAAATAGCTTAGGAAGATTTAAAAAGGGATTAGTCATTCACATGAATGAATAAGCCCAGAATTTAGTTACCTGAGCCAGAGGGAGGAGAGGGGAAAAAAAAAAAAAAAAAAAAAAAGCACATCATAAAAACTATAAGGCCCCTTCTGTTTCAGGGTACACAGATCCTTAATCTGGAAGAGGTTTCTGAGAAAAATATATATGTTACTGGAAATTTAGACGACGTTAATCAAATAATAAAATCACCCAAACTAGAATACCATAAACAATAAATATCCAACGGTGGGCCAATTTAACAAAGATTAACTAGGATGGTTAATACTAAAGTATTAATAGAAATAATATTATTTCTGTATAGGACATGCCTGATCTATAAAAAATGTTATATTAACTATTTTTACACATAAAGATACTTAACTTTTTAAATAATAATTTAACCATTACTGAAGCTAAAATTTTTATAATGGAAAGGAAATTACATTATATAGAATAATTTTAACTGGGGTTAATAATCAGAATAACTATAAGCTGCTCCTGATATTAAGATATTTCCATTACAATGGAATCATCTAAAATCTTTACTTTTTTTTTTTTAATTTTTTTTCAACGTTTATTTATTTTTGGGACAGACAGAGACAGAGCATGAACGGGGGAGGGGCAGAGAGAGAGGGAGACACAGAATCGGAAACAGGCTCCAGGCTCTGAGCCATCAGCCCAGAGCCCGACGCGGGGCTTGAACTCACAGACCGCTAGATCGTGACCTGGCTGAAGTTGGACGCTCAATCGACTGCGCCACCCAGGCGCCCCTAAAATCTTTACTTTTAAAAGAGAATGGCTTCTATGTAAGTTTTGCTTAAAACTAAGTAAAGCTTTATTATTAAATTAGTCAAGAATAAAACATGAAAACACAACACCAAAATGTATTAATCAGTATAATGATAGGGGTTGGAAATATTTAATGAAATGATTGATAAGACATGAAGTTAAAAATATTAAAATTCAGGTTTAAAAGATTTACTACCTAAATTAACAACATCTTTTATTTTGGTCTGAAGCAGTGTGGTCATTCACAAACGTGGCCCCAAATTCTTTGACACTTGCACAAGAAAAATGGGGGGGGTCTATGTCCTTTCCTCTTGAAGCTGGGCAGGCTTGTGACTGCCTTGCCAAGTGACATGGAGTGACTTACAGAGTTAGTGCAGAAAAGATCACGTAGTCTCCACCTGGCTCAATTGAGGCTGGCTTCAGGGGATGCCAGGCTCCACGTGAGAAGCCTGCCGCCGAGACTACCAGGCTGACAAAGCCACGTGGAGGCACTCCTGGCATCCAGTCCCGGCTGGGCTCCCTGACAATGGCCAGGGTCAGCTGCTAGCCACGTGAGTGAACAGAAAATACAACTCATGCGAACCACATGAGAAACCCCAAATGTGAACTGACCAGCTGAGCCCTTCCCAAATTTCTGACCCATAGGTCATAATCAAAACAAAATTGTTGTCTGAAGCCCCTAGGTTCAGGAGGAATTTGTTAAGCAGGAGACATAGTAACCGGAATAGGTTTTTATAATTAAAGAAGGACCTTTGTGATAGATGGGATGTCAGGATAAAGAGTCAGGCCACAGCATTCCACTGCACTCAAAATTTAAATATACCATGGAATAAGATATCAAAAATTCAGGTTCAAATATTTACCTTATTTTTCTGCCAACCTAAACGTATTATAAGTTACTTTCAACCACTCACTCAAACTTTTAACAAATATTTATTGAGCACCTACTCTATTCTGGGCTCCGTGCTAAGTGCTAGTTGTAAAAGCAGCTTAAAGAATAGTGGGGGCAGTAAATTAATCAAACTTCACATCATCGCTTCCACAAAGAATTCCAAAGGGGGATAAAAACAGAATGGTGGCAGAGGGAAAAGGACTCGAAAAGCACTGATTCAGTCTGGAGACTTGATGAAGGCTAAGCTCTGAGGATGAGGAGAAATTCACTCACAAGGGAAGGAGAGAGGAGAGCTGGAAGGGAGAAGTCAATGATGAGCAGAACAGAGCCTTAGGAGAGGTGTCACAAACTGGGATCTTTATGGAGAGTAATGGGAAGGTCTTAAAGGTTTTTAAGCAAGCTAATGAAATGTTGAGATTTTCATTTTAAAATATCATTTTTGCTATCTACTGCAATACTTCATGTATTGACAACACCAGCCTCTAGCGTATTATTTATGGAGTAAATAAATAAGTCCACTCCACAAATATTCATTTCATGCTTCCCACATGCCAAGAGCTAAGAAATTAATCAGCAAAAAAAGATGGTCTCTACATGCATCAAGCTTTACAGTCTAAAGGAAGCAAAGAGCAGGAAATGAGCAATTTTTTAAAGGTTTTTAAATTTTAAATCCATCTAAAGATGAGGACTAGTTTTTCTTTAAGTTTATTTATTTATTTTGAGAGACAGAGAGAGAGAGACAAAGAGAGAGGGACAAAAAGAGAGACAGGGAGGGAGGGAGAATCTCAAGCAGGCTCTGTTAGCATACAGCCCAATGCTGGGCTTAAACTCACCATGAGATCATGACCTGAGCCAAAGTCAAGAGTTGAACGCTTAACTGACTGAACTACCCAGGTGCCCCAGGAAATGGGCAATTTAAATACCATGAAGTAACAATCTTACCGTAAGTAATCCAGGTATAGAGAGCCCAGAAAAATTCCCAGAAGAGATGTCTAAGTTGAGACTAGAAGAATCAGTAAGTGTGAAAGGCCAACAGAATTGGGGGAATAAGGAAAAAAGTGGATCCCCCTAAGACAGAACCTCAGGCTACTAAAAGTAAAGGCTCATAACTGAGAGTCACAGAGTGTTCAAGGAACAAAAAGAAGCTTAATATGGGTGTAGGCTCAAGGGGGAGGGGTTAATAGGAGTTAGATCCCATGTAAACTTTGTTTAGATTCTATTCTAAAAGCAAGAGGCAGACACTGAAAGGCTAAGAAGGGGTGTACCAAGGCCAGTTAGCATCTTATAAAAAACCCTCTGGCTATAGTGTGGAGAACAGATTGGAAACAGTCAAGATTGGAGCACCGGGACCAAGTAGGAAGCTGTTATTAGAATCCAGGACAGAAAGTAGAGCCGTCAGCAGAGAAATGTCAGGAGAAATAGAGAACAGTAGGGAAAAGGATAACAATATTTTTAGGAGGTAGAATTGAGAGGACTTGGTGATTAATTAGGTGAGAGAGGTGAGGGAGAGCAAGCACTCAATGATGACTCCCTAGTTTCTGACCTGGATACAACTAATGGAAATGGGGAACCCCAAAGAAGGAGCAAGACTTCAGCAGTGTGGAAAGGATGATGAGGAAAGGGAGATTTAGTTGTGAGAAGTTTAAAGTGGCTGTGGGTGGGTGGGACATACAAGTGGAAAGGTACAGGAAAAAGATGGCTATATAGTACTGAAAGTGAGAAGAGTGATCCGGCTAGAGAAAGAGATTTGGAAGTTCCAGAGCACATCGGTGTTACTTGAAACCGTAGGAGTAGATGAGCTGGTCCCATTAATACATAATACTAATACCATACAGTGAGAACAGAGGAGTTAGATATGGATCAGGCAGACACCAACATTAAGAGATGGCAACACAAGAGAAAGCACAAATGGTGAACAAAATGAATGGCCAGAGAGTTAGGAAGGAAACAGGCAAGTATGTTGCCATTAAAACTTGATAGCAACTTGAATTATAGCTTTTCTGAACTCTATTTCTCTTGATTTTCTTGCATGGAGATGAGCCTGGATTTGGCAGAAAACTATCTCTGCACCTGGGCAAGTGTCCTCCACTTCCTCAGAACATGAAATTGAGTTCCTTCTCCTTCTAGGACTAGAAGGCTTGTGATTTTGTATAATACAGATATAAATTTAAAGGAAAAATAAAACAAATATATTTAGCTTACAAATAAAATAAATGTAAACAATGTAAAAAGGCTATGGATTTTAGAGCCAAATGGACATGAATTTAAATCCCACTTGTGCCATTTCTCAGCTATGCGATTTAAAGTGAGTTATTTTATCTCTCTAACCTTCAGTTTCATCATATAACATTCTGCTACCTGAAGCACAGAAATGGAGCTGTTCCTATTTTCTCAAACCCACTCTGATCAGAGAGCCAATCTCACCAGTGCCAATGAAAACAGTGCTATTCATGGTTGCAAAAGACCTCCTTGTTAGGAAATTGATGGTCAATTTCAACCCTCATCCTGCTGAAACTATCAGAAGCATTAGACAAAGATGATTATTGCTTCCTTTTTAAAACACTAGGCGCCTGGGTGGCTCAGTCGGTTAAGCGTCCGACTTCAGCTCAGGTCACGATCTCACAGTTCATGAGTTCGAGCCCCGAGTGGGGCTCTGTGCTGACAGCTCAGAGCTTGGAGCCTGCTTCGGATTCTGTGTCTCCCTCTCTCTGCTCCTCCCCATCACGCTCTGTTTCTCTCTCTCTCTCTCTCTCTCTCTCTCTCTCTCTCTCTCAAAAATAAATAAACATTAAAAATAAAATAAAATACCATCTTGGTTTGCTTCTGGGTAACCATTCCACCTTGGTTTTCTTCTTGCTTAACTGGCCCACTCCATTTTAGATCCTTCCTGGTTCCTTCACATGTCCCAGGTCCCATATTAGTAAACATTGGTGTGCCTAGACACTGTCCTTCTCTATCTACTATCACTCCCCAGATGGCCCCATCTAGTCTCATGCCTTTAAATACCATCTACACGTCCAGAATGTTCAAATGTACATCTTTTGTTCGTATCTCTCTTCTGAATGCCAGACGCCAGCTGCCTACTCAACACCCTTTCATGAATGTCTAAACAGCTTTTCAAACTTAGCACGAACTCCTGATTCTCCCTACACCTAGTCCTCCTACACTATTCCTCATCTTATTAAATGGCAACCCCATTCTTCTCATTGCTTGGGCTCAAAACCTAAGTCATCTTTGGTTCTTTTTCTCTCATCCCACACTCCATGATCAGCAAATTCTGTCAGCTCCATTTTCACGATATATTCAAAACTCAACCAGCTCAACTCACATTCACCTTTACGACCCTAGTCTGCACTACACCATCTCTCCTCTGGACTACTGCCATAGTCTTCTGATCTTTTAATTTGCATTCTTGATTCCTATAGTATATAACATTCTCCACAAAGAGCCACAGTAAATCTCTTTTAAAGTTGTTATATCTGGTTATCTCAAAATCTTCTTACAGCCTCCTATCTCACTCAGAGGAAATGCAAATCCTCTATGGTCCTAAAGCCCTCTCCAACCAGCTTTCTTATTCCCGCTGTTTTCTTCTTATCGCTCCCCATCTCACTCCTTATGCTTCAGCCACATGGATCCCTTCACCGTCCTGGAACACCCCAAGCAAGTACTCGTCTCTGGAACTTTATACTTATTATTTCCTTAAATATCCTCATGGTTTATTCCCTTATTGCTGTCGTGAAGATCTCTACTCAATGATCACCTTGAAAAACCCTCCCTGACAACTACCCCCCTCGATTGTAAATATACGAACGACCTCTTCCTCACTATTATCACCCTTCTCTTCTCTCTTTCTTCATAGCCTTTATTATCCTCTAATATACTAAATGATACTAATTATTTATCTTATAGTCTGTCCCCTCTGGCTTAGGATATAAATTCCATGAAGGAGGGATTTTATCTACTTTAGTTCTCTGAATCCCCAACATCTACAATAGTGACTGGCATGTAATAGGTATTTAATATATAAATGAATTAAAATTCAATAATAAAATATGTAAGAAGTGCTTAAAATATAGATGTTCAATAAATGGTTGCTCTTATTATTTGTGGAAACTTAACCCTACAAGTGTAATTACCCCAAAATTGATGGGACAAATAATATTGAGAAAGTTGGAAGAGCATGGCGTACTTCAGAAATTATTTTTCTATAGGCACTGAATTTCTTATTTTAAGACACAATTTGATTTGGGAAGGTTCATTTAGTTGATCATATGAAACTCTTCTGACAAAGTGAATATGAACAAAATAAACAAATTTTTGAAATTTTGTAACTTTAAATATTTGCCATATCGTAAAGAATAATCCAAAACAAACTTAGCAAAAGCATGTTTTCTTTTAAGTAAAGGTAATAAATATTTTGAAAGGAGTAAGATATTTAATAATATTCTATTTCCAATAATTAGAGCTCTGAGAAATATGTGTGTTAAGAAATACATAATGGATGGATTTACTACTCTGGATTAAACACAACAGGTGGAATTGTAACATGTTTACTAAATGGTAAGCTGGTACTCCAGAAGTGGTTTAATAAAATCCTTCCAAGGGCACCCGGATGGCTCAGTCAGTGGAGTATGGACTCGACTTCAGCTCAGGTCATGATCGCAGGGCTGTGGGATCAAGTCCTGTGTCAGGCTCTGTGCTGAGCATGGAGCCTGCTTGGGATTCTCCCTCTCTCCCTTTACCCCCACCCCCATTCATGCTCTCTCTCTAAAATAAAAATAAGATAAAATAAAAATGAAAATAAAACAAAATCCTCCCAAAAAGTAAGAAGAGAAAGAGATCCACAGTTGACCGGCAACTTAAAAGCTTATTTATATCCCTAGATAAAGCTGAGAAAAAATACTGCACACAAGGCTCTGAGATGGCTCCTTGAGGGGATTTAATACATTTATAGAGTATCTCATGGTACTTGGCCTACAGGTACCCAAATAGATGTTTGTTAAATGCATAAATGATACAGTAATAAATGAATACATTAATTATAAGAAACTACCACTCAGGTGTCTGTCTACAGTGCCCATTACAATCGCTTAACAAAATGCTGGGAGTTTAAGTTCTAAGGCTCTTCTTTCTCTCTCTCTCACATCAGGAGTAAGGAAGAGCCAGGGGCGTCTGGGTGGCTCAGTCAGTTAAGCATCCGACTTCGGCTCAGGTCATGATCTCAGGGTTCAAGTCCCACATTGGGGTCTGTGCTGATAGCTCAGAGCCTGGAGCCTGCTTCGGATTCTGTGGCTCCCCCCTCTCTCTGCCCTCCCCTGCTTGCACTCTCTCCCTCTCTCTCTCTCCCTCAAAAATAAATAAACATTAAAAAAAAAAAAAAGGGAGTAAGGAAGAGCCTTCCAGTATAAAAGCTGAGCTCTGCTCTAGAAGGAAAGAAAATCACCACTCTAAAGGTTACAATTGACGCCTTGGATAAGTAGTACTACTTGTCATGTTATTTGAGATCTCTTAGGCAGTGGAGCACAATGCCGGGTTTTTCTTCGTAGCCTCATCTCTAGACAGCTGGAAGAGACGGAAGGGAAACACCCAGGCAACACACGGACGAGGTTCTGCTGTTTCAGACCCCAGCCCTCAACAGGGTATTTGGTCCGCAGAAATCAAATGTCCGTTAAAATCAGATTTTGAAAGGTAAAAGAAAAAAGAGATTATGAAGGAGATATGAAGAAATTATTAGAGACATATTATTAAAGAGGCAGAAGAGAGAAATAAGGGCATGAGTCAGTAAGGTGTGAAAGCAAATGTTATCCCACCCTTCAAATACACGTGTGAGCACACACATGCAAATTCTGGGCACAAAATAATAAGTTTACATATTCCTTCACTCTCACTTTTCAAACCTGTAGAGAAATGAAATGTATCCCAGTCTCATTATTCTTCACATTTTCAGGACTATCAAAATCACACCTGGCATGACAGGATCCAAAAATTCACCTGTGCGAAGATGGCTGTGTTCAAACTCCACATTGAACACATTAGCTTCTAAAAATACACAGGTTGGTTTAAGATTTAAAGGGAAAAAAGTAGGTTACACTTGTACCCATACAAGTCTGCATGACTCAGAGTTTAATAATAGGATACATAAGATGTCACCCTTAGGTCACCGATTCTAGGGTGACTATAGTAGACTGTCATTTTAAGACATCACCATCTAACAGCTGCTTTGTTCACAATCTGTAGAAGAAATATGTTGCTTGTCTCTATTAATACTCATCTGACAGGTGTGTGCATTCCAACTCACATGCACCTGCCAGTTGGGAGCTCTTTGAAGCAGAGTGATGAAAGCCACAACAGCTGTTACCTTTAGACAGTCCTTAGCATACCCAATGTTCTCTTTATCTAAAGTGCTAAATAGTAACACTTCATATTATAATAAACTTTACTGTCTGAAACCAAAACCATGAAGGAAAGATATCAACGGAGGATTTCTGAAATAAGTGCAATATCGTTCTCTGAAACAAAAGAAGGCAACAATCTTGCCTCCTAGGAAGATGTGGTAGAGGCCAAACCAGCTGAGGAGGTTAACATTTACAATGGCTTAGTGACCTGCAGACATCCCCCGACTGTGTGCTTTAGCCATGGTCAGACATGCATACATAGGTCACTGGGAAATGCTTCTAAAATGTATGTATCAACGACTTATGGACCCAGGCAACATACACTAGTGTAACTTCCACTGTATCTGTCATGTGTTCTACAGCCCTTAAGCCAACACCTATGCAGTGGCAAAGATTATAATTTACCAGTTCAAAACTTCACCATGGCAATTGAAAATTGGGTGGTACACACTGAACTGTAAAGTCATTCCACTAAGAGGGGCTCCCCGCAGCCCCAGTCATGGTGATGACTGGAGAAGAATATTATGTTTCAAGAAATAAAACTATTATTTAGAAAGCACAGTATGCAGGTATTTAAGTCATGGCCTAATCTGCTTTCTCTGTACTGAAATAATGACCACAACTACTCATCCACCTTCATTACACATGCAGTCCAGGGCATTAATGGAAATAAGACTTACCATCTAAAAATCCTTGTTCCCACCTTCCAAGTTCATACCTTCTTTCAAAGAACTCAGCCTCCCTTTTTAGAAGAACATTAATTTAACCAGGCAATATTCCAACTCACATTTAGTATGTATTTTTAATGTGTGTATAAAATGCTTAATAGAAAATCACCTTTATTTTCTTAAGTGATGTCAAATAATGCACTATTTGACACAAACTCAAAAACAAGTGAAAAATATCACTAATAACTTTTTATTTCAAATGCATCATTTTATTTTAAAAGGTCTTAAGAGCCCTGCAAATTCGGGTTTAACAGATTTTAGTCTGTCAAACCCATGAAAGCTTATAAAATGAGAAAGAAAGCACTCAGTGTGCCCTTTTGATCTAGCTCAGTAAGGCAACAAAATAACTCTGCAGTTTGATTTGGTTTTGCTTCAGAACTGGCATGTCATTACAGGTCACGGTCTGCAATTCTATTTCATTGATGAGGAAATTAAGGCATAGAGAGGTTAAGTGACATGGAAACATAGACCCTTTGAATAGAAGTGACCTTAGAATTAACACAGACCAGAAATATTACAACCACAAGCCTGTATGTATTTTTATCCAATTGGTAAAAAATTCCATTTGCATAGAAGCTAAAAGTTCATCTAAAAAATCTTTAATTCTAACTTTCATAGCAAACTTAGTAAACCTGTTATTTTTGTCTGCTTTAAGACTTTGTCTTTTGCCTTTAACTTGAAGCTCACAGTAGAATTTAGCACGCAAGTAGAATACCACTTTCTGGCAATGGTTACTGGGGGTAATCTCATCCTCTCTTGGTCACTCAGCTCTTCAAAAATTTGGTAACTATTAGCTGAGCCTCTACCATATGTCCAACAGCATTCTAGGTGCTAAAGACACAGCAGTGAACACATCATGGGACAATTCCTGTCTTCGTGGAAACAAATTACATAAGTATAAGAGAGTGGGGTGAGGCTAAACTTGAAAAAGAGTGGTCAGTGAAGGCCATTTGGATGGCATTTGCATACAGATCTGAAAGAGAGGAGTGAGAGGAGTAGGCAAGCAAAGGGAATGGTATCTAGGGGGCTATTCCAGGCAAAAGGAACAACAAATGCAAAAGCCCTGGGGTAGAAGCTTGCCTGGCCTGCAGGACTCATTTTTCCTGTTTAATATTTTAAATAAAGTAGGCTTTTCTTTACTGAAAGGTCTGTCCAATACTTTGGAAGAAAATCAGGGACATACATAACACCCATAATTACTGCAAACAAGTTTCAGATACTATGTCACTTGAGAGAAGTTTTTAGTGTTTGTGTATTATAATGACACTGTGCTCACCCTGCCACCCTTCCACTCCCCATTCCTTCCCTTCTCCATTACAGATCAAAATATTGACTGCCTACAACAAACTTATGGAGATATATATATATATATATATATAGATATAGATATAGATATAGATATATAGATATCTATATCTATATCTATATCTATATCTATATCTGCTTTGGGAAAAGGGCCCACCTTAAGAAAATCAAACTAATGCAGAATACCTCAACCCACACCAGCTACCCTCCTTGAACTTCTAAACCCACAGCATCTGTATCCAGCCTTTAAGTATACCTTTAAGTATACCTGGTATTGTTACTCTGTTTACATCTCATTATATGCTACCGTGTATTGCTCTTGCATACACATCTGCTCTCACAGTGACTCCCTTGGAGCAGGGCCCATATTTGGGGAATGTCTGAATCCCACCACAGGGATCTGCACATGGATGGCACCAATATCTGTTTGCCGATGATGTCATAGAAACTACCACATGAGAGCAGACATTCCTCCTGTTTTAAGTATCTGTTTGTGGATACAGCATAAAAGAGACATCAGTCTCTTGCAGGCGTTTGGATAATCTCAACCATCTTGGCTAACTTACTGTTTGTGTAACATTCCATTCTGTTTAAGTTTCCCTTTGCATTTTTCGGTTGGGCACAGTACACACTTTCAGTCTAGACACCAGCATGGATTAGCCACAAAACACACAGGAACCACACTGTGTGGAATCCTGTTCAGTTCACTTCAGCCAATGTTATTAAACACTATTACTGGAAAGGGACTCAGCATAAAACTATCAAACACAAGGACTACAAGACATTGCCCGTACAGTCTGGCAAAACAAACAGACACATAAGGAACTTCAGTGCCTGCAAGGCACACAGAAGTATTTTGAAAGTATATAAGCAGCGGCCCGGAAGGTGAGGAAAGGCTTCCCTAAAAGAGTTGGCACCTGAACAGCCAAGGGTTTTGAAAGATGAATAGGCCTAGGACAATCAGACATGGGATCAAAGGGCATTCCAGATTGTGCAAAACACTGGCAGAAACATAACAGCTTGAAAACTACTGGAAGAACTCATTCACCATCAGTGAAGGAAAGCTGGTCTATTGCACGCTTAAGCTTTCCAAGAAAAAAAACAAGCTTTCAAATAAGGAGCCGAGGAAGAAAGTTTCACCACTGCTTGTTTTGTTAAGCCTCTTAGCCTCGCTTTCCTTTGTTTTGGTCTGTTTTGTTCCCTCTTAAAGAAATAAAGGACTGTGCTGGCATAAAACTTCAGTGAGGAAAAGTACTTCAACTTTACTGTGGAATAAGAAAAATGCTAAGTGGGCATGGGCCAAGGAATGAATAAATGAATGAATGAATGAATGAATGAATAAATGAATGAATGAAAAAATAAATAAAACTTTTCTGGAATACATAAATGGAGCACAATTTAAAATTCAGGCATCATGGACCTGAAATACTAATTCCAACAATTCCAACGCTTCTCTTCACCAACTTAATACATACTTACAGTGTTTTGTGCCCACTATTTGTTAGTTTCGGGGATACTAGGCCTATGAGGCACTTTCATTGTCCTCCTTTTTGAGCGAGCTCTGGCTTGCAATTTAGTAAAAGAAATAAGCAGAGGACAATTCACTGTAGCCTGTTCCCTCCACGGTTGCCAACTTAAAGCCTGAAGCTCCTGCAGAGTTAAATTCCAGTCAAGTTAGCCGTGAGGTCAAACACACTTCAATAATAATTACACCGACAACAACTGGGATGTGAGAAACTGACAGAGGTCCTTGGTAGAATTGTCTCATCACCTCTTCCTGTGAACCCGGAGGTGGCGAGCTGGTGGAGGACCGCCTCGCCAGGGGCCTGAACACAAGAGGGGACAGAGTGGGGGTAGAGTTACCTGGGAGCTCAGGTAGACTTTGAGGCACTCCTCGCACACGGCCTTCTTGCAGCAGGGCAAGGGCTTGATGGGCTTGTCTTCCAGGCACACCCGGCACATCAGCACCATGAGGGGCACATAGGGATCCCCTACCCCACCCAGGTCAGAGTAGGGTGGAGCTCCCAACAGGCTGGGCACGGAGAATGGCTCGGGCGCCAGGTAGAACTCCAGCTCGATGCTGCCGCCGTCGGGGGACAAGGGGTCCGTCGGGAGGGACAGCCGGGGGCTGGGAAAGGAGGTGGGGGTGCTGGGAACGTTCGTCACCGGCGGAGCCCGAGGTGAAGATGCGGGTGGCGAGGGCTGCTCCGCGGTGGGGGCCTCGGGCAGGTCGTTCTCCACGCAGAACACGGAGCAGAAGACTTGTCTCTTGGCGGGGATTGGGCGCCGCTGACCCAGCACGTCCAAGACCAGTTCGTCCGCGGCCCCGACGCGGGTCCTGGGCTCCGGCTCTTCGCCCAGGGGCACGTCCTGCTGTTCATGCCCTCCCTCGTCTCGGCCCCCTGCTTCCTCCTTCTCTTCCAGCTGCTGCTGCAAAGTCTGGGGGTTGAGGGGCCCGGTAAGTGCCAGTCCCGCGGGCTGCCCCGGCGCTCGGCTCTTCCTCCCGTCCGGGCCCCCCCGGCTCCCCGCGGGCTCCGGGGCGCTGGTGTCCGCGCAGCCCGAGTCGCTTCCGCAGCCACCGCCGCTCGGCTCGGCGGAGGCGGCGTGCGGCCCCGGCGCCCCGGCGCTGTCCCCCCGCGGCCTCGGGGGCTCGGGGTGGCCCGTGGCGCCGCCGGCGGGGGCCCGCGCCTCCTGCGGCCCGCCGCCGCTCACCGTGCTCTGCTCCTCGCCCATCGCCGCCCGCGGCCCGCGCCGCCGCTGCCCATCCAGCCGCCGGGACCCCCACCCGGCGCCGGCGGGCAGCGGGGGCAGCGGCTCGGCTCGACTCGCGGCTCCGCTTCTGCTTCCGGGTCCCTCCTCCGGGGCTGGGACGCCCCGAGCTCCCTCCGGGGAGCCCGTGCTCCCGGGCCGCGGCAGGCAGGGAGCCCGGCCCGCTCCGCCGCTCCTCCTCCTCGTCCTCCGGCGCGGCCGGGGACCGCCTCGGGGGCGCTGAGGGCCGCTCGCTCCGGGCGCGGGCGCGCCCGCCCCTCATGCAGGTCGGGGCGGTGCCCCGGGGCCCCCGCGAGCCCCCGGGCGGGGCAGAGGGTCTGGGGGTGGGGGGGGTGGGGAGGCGGCCGTCAGTCCCGCGCCATCGCGGGTCCCCGCTCCGGGCCGCGCGGGACGGGCGGCGGGAGGGCGGTGGTCGGAGCGTCCAGGGGCCTGTGGCGCCGCCGCGGCGCGCCCCGGGAGGTGCAGCGGGAGCGCGAGCGAGCCGCCGCGGCCCCTGGGGGAGAGGCCAGCGCGGGCGACCTCCCTCTGCTCCGGCTTCACCTAGAGCCCTCCTCGCTGCCCCGCACCCCACCCTTCTGGCGCACACCTCCCCACACGTACACACACGCGCAGGCACCCGCGCGCTCACTCACACGCACACCCCGAGTGGGTGTGATCTAAGCGCCGAGATGCTCTCTCGCGGCCAGAGTTCACACTCGGCCTCAACAAGCAGGCAGGCTGCCCTTCGGGCTACGCAGGAGATAGAACTTCCTACGGAATCACCGTATACTCAGAGCAGAAACTAGAGAACACTGGCTACTTAGGGTTTTGGTTTCTCTTGGGCCCGTCCAATTCGAAATCCTCCAAAGAGGGAGTTCAGAGAAATAACGCTAGGGTTTATCCGTTCAAAATGCTGAATGCACTAACTCTGCTTTCTGTCTGTGGAGGTCGGAAAGATCTTTGAAACCCACAAGGAAGCCAAAAGTGCTTTTAACCTACTCCTCCAACTGGAATCCTTATGAGAGCTGACAAATAACTGATTTAAGCATTGTCCCTCTTTCCTCCTCTTCAGTGTTCTCTTACGAACTTTTTCTTAACCCTTTAAATATTCCAGACTAGGTAGCACAAGGTAGTAAAATGGCCTGGCCTAATTAATAAACTGGCTCATTGATGGGAATCGGGAGGAGTTCGTTACATTAGCATAACCGTATTTATCTCCAAAAGGGTTTCAAAGACAACAATTACTTTTGAGCCAGTACTTAATTATGTGTTGATCTATCTTTATTTTACAGGAAGTATTAGTCACCCAGGCTGGTGTGTTTTAGTTCCCTAAAGCCAATGAAAACATTTTGGGGAAGCCAGCCCTTGTTTTTTCGTCTTGAGAGGGAATTCAGTTTACACATCCATGTAATAGGAAAGAGTTGTGAAGTGTGTAGCATTTGTCTTGAAGTTGTAATTGGTTTGTTCTGAAATATTTCCCAAACCAGTTACAAATGCGAGAAAGGCTACTGATCATGCAATACCAAGAAAACAGTGCAACACCAAAGCACATTCCTATCCTTTGTGTCTGATGCTCAGTTGCACCCTAGCGGGATGAACCCAATCAATCAGTCGAAATGCCACGTCATTTATCAGTCTGACCCAAGAACGAAGAATTCTTACTTGGAAGAATAAATGCTATTCAATAATTTTTTTTTCCTTCCATTTTGGATAGTTTCCTGTTAACTACTGTCTCCTCCAAATGATACCTCTTGTGTTTGATGTTCTAAGGGCTGGGATAAGAAGATACATGTGTGTGCCTTTTGTGTATGCCATCTGATAACTATTGCTCTATTCTTTCAAAAGAGATACAAAAGTAATCTGTATTATCCAGGTGACAACAGGCTAAACGTAAGACCAGAGTAACAATAATGAATACAAAAAGTGTAACTCCAGAGTGTCTATAGGAATCAAACACCTTAAGGTCTTCCCATAGTTTTGGGACTCCTTCCCCCATACATATTTGTCATGGGAGTTCCAAGAACTAGTTCTTGCAGTCCCCACCACCGTGTTCCTTATCCCTTAGGCTTTAGTTCACTGGAGATGGCTCTGCTTGCCACTGAACCAACTAGAAATCACTGCTGGAAATCCTGAAGGCTTCCCCAAACACGCAGCCCTTCTTGCCATGACTTCATTTCCATGGGATTCATCCATCTTTGTGAAAATAAAATAGATCCATGGCATGTCATACCTCCTCCCTCCAGACAGACTCAGACTTGCCTGAATCCTGGGCTCAGCCTCCCTGGTGTTCAATCTGGGACACTGGCAGCATGGAAATGAGTTAAAATGCGAAGTTAAAATTCCGGTCAGACCATCAATTTCCCCTGAAATGAAATGCATGAAGCACCTATAATGATTGTGCTGACAGGATTCACTTTTTTAAAAGGATTGGTTGAAAACATAGTCACCATAACATAAATTTCACTCATCTACCACAAGCTTAATATTCTTGTAACTCAGGCCATCTGCCCCGCATCAGGCTGTGTACAGTTGTTAGTACAACATAAACACTGCCACTGCCACTGCCACTTTTATCTCTCAATACTTTCTAATCTACAATGAGCTGTGCACCTTCCCTAAAACCAAGACTAGCATTAGAAGACGATGTCAAGTGTGAGAACTGACATAGTTAGCTGCTTTAGGTCGTTATTAAACATTATTTTTTTTTATTACCTACTTTTATTATCCTGGCCTTTCAACATGACTTGAAAATTTTTATTCAGATATTAATTCAAACATAAAAAAGCTTAGATTTATTAACTTATTAGAAAGATGTTGCGAGATGGCAGAAGAGCTGTGCATCACTTTAAGGTTACATATTGAGGGTAAAACATCATTTCTTCTTGCCTGTTGTGGAAAAGAAATGCGTAACATTTAAATACCGTAAGATAATTATCCAGGGAATACCTGACTTGTTTTTCCTCCTGTCTTTCAACTATCCAAACAAAATTTTTCAAACAAATTCATTTCCTGAAGAGGAATGAACAGGATAGAATGGTCTACTAGGTCTGCTTCTGAAAGACACAGTTGAATGTTGGTCCTCACTTTCCTGTTCTGTCCTCTTCACCCATGGAGGAAGAGAACCTGGATTCGTTAAGGAAAAGGGCATCAAGAAGAAAAGAATGGGACACAATTGTTGCCCTTTCTTTTGCCACCCTAAAGTCCCTAAATCCAATAGTAGGCTTTTGTAAGATGAAGTTAAAAATAAAACAAAACAGTACATTCCTTCCGCTTATAAAATAAAAGTCTAAATGTTTGGAATATAGAGGAAACCAAGAAGAAAAAGGAGGACAAGGTGGGGTGGGAAAAGGAAGAAAAGGAGGAAAGTATGAAGGAAGGAAGGAAGGAGGGAAGGAAGAAATGAGACGAAGAACTTCAGCCAATACTCACTACCCCAAATAACTACTTTAACATATTGAGATATTTCATTCTAGTGTTTGCATCTGTGTGTATAAAAATATGCTAGACAGTATACTCTCTTTTCCTGCTTTTTTTTCTGCTTTTTTTAAAACTTAGTAATATATCCTGAATAGTTTCCATATAATTAAAACATGTGTACATCATTATGATTTGTGACCATATAGAATTTTACTATGTACATGCGTCACAATTTATTTAATGAATTCTATTTTATTTTTTAAATTAGATTATTTATGATCTCAAGGTATGTAACACTTAATATATGTTAATATTTCTGCTATAACCTTTGTTACATTCCTAATATACCATAGCATAAGTTCTAAAATTAAATTGCTTCAGAAAAGGGTAAATGTACTTTTGTAGCTTTTGGCACATATTATCCCAGAAACTTAACACCAATTTATACTGCCATCAATAATGAGACTATGAGTCTACTCTCCTAATCATTCTAAGACTTTTAAAAATTCAAATGCTATAAATAACATCTTGTGTTTTAATGTGTGTATTCTTTTAAATAAAAAAGGGCAAGATCAAATCTCCTTTGGATATTTACAGTCTCCTTTGGATATGTACATTGTTATCATTCTCTATTCCTGAAATTATGGTCTGACAGCTTCCTTTCCTCATCTTATTTTTGAATTTCCTCTTTAGTCTTCCAGTGACAATAGTGGTCTAAAAATGTGCAGAGATAAACTCAGTCATAATTAATACTTCTAAATCCATAATAGCAATCCCTCATTTCCAAAATACAGATTTATTTATTTGAGTGCACAAACTCATTCCCAAATGAGTATTTTACCAAGGAAATCCTGTATCTCAACCCACACTGTGGAAGCTCTTTAAGACAAAAAAAAAAGATCCACTGACAATGTAAAATTGACCCTTCCTGAACAGAAAACCAGTTCCCTGATCACTGAAGGAGTCACCAAGAGCTTGCATTTTTAAGGGCAACACAAACTTTCCACTACTGTGGCTTTGGTTTCCCAGAAAGATGTCAGCCCTGGCTCTGCATTTAGAAATCCCTAATCTCCTCTTCCCAAGCACATAGTGACATGAATAGAGAGGCATGTTCTCTCTGTTCCTCAGCTTCTCTTTCTAAAAAGGGTGTCAAGTCACAGCCTTCCCCTGACAGGCTTTGTTTATAGCAGAAGTCAGAGAAATTTACAGCCTGGCTCCTCCCTGGCCCCGAGACTGGAATGGTTCATTGGTTTAGTAAGCAAGAGCAAGATAAATCTCTTTTTGTACAGCCCCCAGGATCATCGTTGCTAGGTAATTCACAGGGAAGGAAATAATTTTGTTCAAACTAAAAGATAATCAAGCATCCAAGTAACAGAGCCAAAGATGCACTTGTACAAAACAACACTTTTAGCTCTGAAGAGCAAAGATTTTCTTAGCAAGAGGAAATCTCTTCCAAATTAGGAAAGAGGTAAAAAGGTAATTCAGAGAAGATTTATTTAGAACAATGGGAAGTGCTTACAAAATTATGCTAAGCGAAAAAGGGCAAGAAAAATGTAATGTGTGATATGACTACAACTCTGTAGGCATGTGTATTATAAAGACCAAAAAAATAGCAGTTATTGTATAAGGATGATGTTGTTATAATTGTCTTCTTCCTAAGATTTCTAAAATATTATATTGCTTTTATATTGGACAAAACGGAAAAAGAAGATTTTTTAAAAGAGGGAAACCGTTTCATCCTAATGAACAGAGGAATGGGCTTGGTGTTAATAAAGGGTATTTGCGGGGCGCCTGGTTGGCTTTGTGGGTTAAGCGTCCGACTTCGGCTCAGGTCATGATCTCACGGTCCCTGAGTTCGAGCCCCGCGTGGGGCTCTGTGCTGACAGCTCAGAGCCTGGAGCCTGTTTCAGATTCTGTGTCTTCCACTCTCTCTGCCCCTCCCCTGTTCATGCTCTGTCTCTCTCTGTCTCAAAAATAAATAAACATTAAAAAAAATTAAAAAAAAAATAAAATAAAGGGTATTTGCATGTACACTTGTGATAGTTAACGTAAGCAAGTTTTCTTATTTGTGTTACAATTCAGTTTAAGAAACATTTCCTGAATGTCTATTAGATCCTATGTCAAGCTCTGGAAAATTCAGTTTACTTATTTATTCAATGGAGAAAATAACTCTTTTCCCAAATTTTCCTTTATTATGAACTTTAAAGCATCTATGAAACATTTTAAACTGTCCAGAGCATATCTTGCCTGTATATAGAACCCCAGTTCCTAGTATTTGACACATATTTAGTTCTCAATAAAACATTTTTAAAGGACAAAAACAATTATAGAATGGTCATCTATAGTTATGTAAGCATTATATAGAACTATGGTTCTCAAATTATGTGCCAAGTTGCCCTGAGGCACAGCAGCAAACTGCCAGGGGTACCGTGAGATACTTAAAATTCTTGGGGCACCTGGCTGGCTCAGTCAGTGGAGCATGTGACTCTTGATCTCAGGATCATGAGTTTGAGCCCCACGTTGCAGGCAGAGGATTACTTTTTGAAAAAAATTTTTTTTTCAACGTTTATTTATTTTTTTTGGGACAGAGAGAGACAGAGCATGAACGGGGGAGGGGCAGAGAGAGAGGGAGACACAGAATCAGAAACAGGCTCCAGGCTCTGAGCCAACAGCCCAGAGCCCGACGCGGGGCTCGAACTCACGGACCGCGAGATCGTGACCTGGCTGAAGTCGGACGCTTAACCGACTGCGCCACCCAGGCGCCCCACTTTTTGAAATTTTAAAAAATAAAATAAAATTCTTTGGGAATCACGGCATTGCTGTCAGACACCATGCAAACTATGATTATTAAGTTGTCTGGACCCAATTACTCTTAGGGATTTCTTTTTGACTAAAGAGCACCATGAAAAATAACTGAGGCACATGGGTGCCATAAACTGAGGAAGTCTGGAACCTTAGATTGAAAACCTGAGACACAGGGCAGAAACAACAGGATAAACACCGTAAACTCTTAGAAATTTATACTTTAAACTGACAAGATACACTCCTATAGTAAAGGATTAACCTTGCCTAAAGAAAGGTTTGGTCCTCAACCCCAGTTCCTAGGAGTAAACTCTAGGCCTTGCCTGCAGGAAATGAGTCTCTGTTTGCCCAGAGTCCTTAGGCCATGCAACGTAGTCTATGCTAACAATGTTATTTATGGTGAAGGTCTTGGGTCATGTGGTATCAATCTGGCTTCTGGAAGGACTGGGAACTAAGATTAACCACTTGGGTGGTTAGCCATGTGTACATCACTGACTTCCAATAAAAACCGTGGACACCAAGGCTTGGTGAGATTTCGTGGTTGACAGTATTCCATTTATAATGTCACACATCGTTGCTGAGAGAAATAAGCCCCATTCACGGAATTCCCCTAGGAGAGGGCAGCTGGTAGCTTCATGCATGGTCTCTCCTGAACCCTGCCTTGTATAGGTTTGCCTGTTGCTGATTGTAATCTGTGTCCTTTCACTGTAATAAACCATTACTGTTGAGTAGACATGTTTGTTGAGCTCTGAAAGTCCTTCTGAAGAATCAGTGAAACTGTAGGTGGCCTAGGGAACTTCATGAACTGCACCACTACAAAAATGGACGTTCGTTAACTTTTATTGGTTTTCATTTTCTTTGTTTTTGCAAGCAGAGAGAAGTCATTGTAGAAGGTATTGTATCAGTTAGTGCAAGAATAAGACAATTTTAATATTAAAAAAGAGAAATGTATCACCTTGTTCTTGTCACACAAGAAAGTTGATTTCCTCAGATAACATAGATAAGCAATGGGCTCTTTTGATTTGTGGCTGCTTGAAATTGGTTTTGACATTTTGCTTGCAAAATCTAGCAAAGGATTACATGATTCTGAAACTTTTTAAGCTGACAGCTTAAGCCATCCAGTTATATTTATTTTTAAAATATGGAAAATAATTTTATCTATTTATTTCTTAACACACTTGCTACCAGGTTGGAATGGGAGAACCCAGCTGCCTTTGGGGACTGTTAAATACCACAAGCTGTTTCTCAAACATTGTGGAATCAATAAAGCTCAAAATATTTTCTAAAATACTTAAAAAAATTTTCTCAACATGCAAGGATCTTAAAAAGCTTTTTATTCACATATTGCTAACTCATTTACATTTTATTTTTTCTTATCTTCATAGGACTTTGGAGCTGTTATTATGCGTTTTATGGGAATGATGGTTTTATTCCATAATTATATAATGGAGAAAGCTCTAGACTGGGCATATTTATTATTTGTATCTGATTCCTATTTTGCCATTAATTGTCTATTTCTAGGCCTGTGTGTTTACTTCTGTGAAATGGGCAGATTGAACTGGATGACTTTAAATTTCATTTCAATACTAAAATTACCATTTTCAGTTTAACCACTAGATATTAATCCATACTTTGTGCATATTATTGTGAAATGTATAGGTGAAGAGTTACAAATGATGACTAGAACTCAATCCATGCCCTTAGGAATCTCTCAGTTAAAGAGAGAAGACAGATGTCTAACTATAATATCAGTTAGATTTTGGTGGGTGTGTGATTGTAGAACCGTAAGTTCAGGAGTATTAGAGTTGCAGTACAGGGGAGTTTCTGCCTTGGTAGATCACAGAATGTTTCGTGGAGGGCCTGGAAGATGAATTCTATTTTTCCAGATGGAGAAGGTGGTAAGGATAGTAAATATTTCGGTATAAGGAACTGTATGAGCAAACACATGATGGTGCCTTGAGTGGCAGCTAGTGGTCCTAGTGTCTAATCCTATGTGTCATGTAGAAAAAGGACAGGAGATGAGGCAGGGAAGATAAACTGTCACAAAATTGTTTAGCGATTTTGCTGGATAGTTCTATTTGTCCTTTTAAATACCCTTCTGCTTTTGTCTCTTCTCTGCTCCTGGAGGCTGACACACAGGGACACATATCAATTGCCCTGTGCCTTGGTTGAATGAAGTTCAACCAAGGGAAGGCACTAGCAGGTGATCAGAGGACTGGAGTGTTTATTCTGGTTCTCAATCAGCCAGGTCCTTATAGGCTATCTATACCCCTCTGTGGAAGGCCATAGGTATTATCACTGGCCTCTGGGAGTTTCTCCCTTCAGGCCAAAGGGAGGTGTATTAGTTTCATTGGTCTGCTGTAAGAAAATACTGCAAACTGGATGGCTTAAAACAACAAAAACTTTACTGTTTCATAGTTCTGGAGGCTAGAAGTCTGAAATCAAGGTGTCTACAGAACCATGCACCCTCTAAAATCTGTAGGGGAGAATCCTTCCTTGCCTCTTCTAGCTTTGTGTATTTGCTAGCAATCATTGACATTCCTTGGCTTGTGGAAGCATCACTTCAATCTTTGTCATCACATAACCATCTTTTCCCTGTGTGTCGCTCTTTATGTCTCTTCTCTTCTTCCTTTAGGGACATCAGTCATAGTAGATTATGGGCCCACCCCCCTCCACTGTGACCTTATATTAACTAATTACATCTGTGATGATCTTATTTCCAAACAGGAGAACATTCTGAAGTCCTGAGGACTGAGGCTTCACTTTTCCCTTTGGGGGACACAATTCAACTAATACTGAGATGTAAGGCTCTCCACAGTTGCTAATCCCAGGGTACTGTTCTATCTTATGCAAGTGCTAAACCATGTCCACACCTTTGCCACTGGCTCCATTACTAAGGCCTCATCCTCTTACCCAGTCTGTGCCATCTGTTTTCTTGAGAGATTCTCATTATGTAGATTAGATTGTCTTGACAATGATTTGATTAGGTGTTGTGTTTTGTTTTAGACAGTGGGATATATTTAATAGGAGAGGAATGCTCAGTTCTGGGTTTAAAAAAAATAATGTGGCAAAGTAAAATACACATTAGAGGAAATAGAGACAGGAGGCAAGACACGAAGTAGAACCCTATTGTTGCATTGTCTTGTTGCAACATGCCGAGGTCTAAAGTGGGAAGCAACACCAATGGCCTCCTGTATTCTAGAGCAAAATGGAAAGTCTTCCTTACAGCCATTCCTATGGCTCCCCCTTTTCCCATACTATCTCTGCCCTCCACCTCTCCCTCACTCACTACCCAGACTCCAGACTCTCATTAGCTCTTTGCTCTTCTTCAAATGTCCCACTCATACTCTACCCCATGGCTGGGGATGTTCTTGCTCCTTGTCATATGCTTGGGCCCTTCTAACTGTCTTCTGGTCTCTGCTCAGCATGTTCCTCTGTTACTGAGGGCTTCCTTAACCAACCTTAAAAAAATATCACTGTCCTCATGTACTTCATCCCCAGTCGTTTGTAGCTCTTTACTTTTGTTTTCCTCTATAATCCTCATCATGTGAGGACTATATATTTCTTTATTTCTTAATTGTCTCCCTCTTTCTTATATTTTAAGCACCATGAGAACAGAGGGGTTTTTTTTTTTCCTGTTTGCCATTCCGTCCCCAGTGCCTGGCACGTAGTAGGTGCTCAACATTTATGAAATGGTAGTCACCATTAGAGATAGAATCTGTGGGATATGGTAATAGATGTAATGTGGTGAAAGGGGCAAAAGGAATTAAATATGGCTCCAGGAGGTGTTTGGTTTTTTTGGGTTGTTGTTCGTGATTTCATACAGGTATGCCTTTCTACAACAGGAAGATTTGCCAGCCTAATTTAGTTATCTTTGTATTTTACACTTCAAAGAAAAGGTTAATCTTTCATTTTCAATGTCATGTAAAAGTCCAAGTGTTAGTCATAGAAACCAATAATTCCTGGGGTGCCTGGGTGGCTCCCAGCCAGTTGGTTAAGTGTCCCACTCTTGATTTCAGCTCAAGTCATGATCTCACGGTTGTGAGACTGAGCCCCACATCAGACTCTGCTCTGACAGCAAGGAGCCTGCTTGGGATTCTCTCACCCTCTCTCTCTCTGCCCAGCCCCTGCTCACTCTCTCTCTCAAAATAAATATACATTTAAAAAATAATAATCAGTAAGTCCTATGAGAAATGTGAATAGGTTGTGACTCATATGTTTTTTAAGATTGTGCTTCTGACTTGTATTCTGTTAGTCTAGCAACAGATTCTATTGATATTATTCTGTCTGTGGTTGTGGCTGGGAATTCTAGCACTTTTTCCCCACTTTCCTTTAACTTCATGTAACTATGATGCCTGTGCCTCATCAGTTGACTCAGTGCTTCCTTTTTAACATCTAATACTTAAGTTAGAGAATTAGTCAATGTGTTTAATATGATTATCCAGCTTGTTCTGTGATGCATGATATTTGTTATTTAATTATTTGTTTCCAATTTTAGACATGACTAAGAAATAATGTGAAATTATAACTCAACAGTGGTCGATGGCACGGGCTTTCCAATGCCTAAGAAACCGTCTAGCTTAGTGCCAGCTCTTCTCAAAATGACATCTGTGGAAGAAATTCTGCAGGCATAAGGGGACATAATCTGCTGACATCTAGTTGTCAGAGTGAATCATGGATTTACAAAACCTCTCAGACCCTATGCTTGAGAGTATTTATGTTATTATTTTAAGAATAGAATAATCCTTTTAAGTTCATAGGGAAAATGAAGTAATAAAATTAGGGTAATATTTTAATGTTACCAGTGATAAGTAACTGTCAATGAAGTTAAATCAAACAAGACTTGACTCTTGGGAAAACTACCTTTTTTGTTTTCCTCAGGAAATATTATGATCAATAAAGTATTTAAAGTCTAGATATAATTCTTACCATTTATGTTCATTGAAATGCAGCAGTGAAGGTTCAGAGTGTATGACCATTCATTAGTTTTATTTATAATACTCACTTGAAAGACTATAAAATAAACCTTAAAAACGGGAACTTAGAAATTCAATTGTTTATTTAAAAATTATGTTAAAATTAAATTATAAATATAATTTAAATATAAATTATAAAAAAAAGTCAAATGTTCCCAGCATGTTCCTAGCATGTTCCTTGCTAGGGAGGATTATGGCTCTTGGTTTTATGCCGTTTTCCTCTAATTCCAAGGCAGCCAGATTAGTTTTGCTAAGGTTAGCTTTGGAAAAATATTGTGAAGCAAACAACGTGCGTGTTGGTGTCTCCTCTGTCTTCCCTTGCTCATGGTATCATTGCTGGGATCTTACGCTTGTACCTGGAAAATAGTGTCATCCGTATATTAATCTTCAGAATTTGTCTCCATTATTCCCTCTATCAAAGCTTCCCTTGGGGCACCTGGGGAGCTCAGTTGGTGGAGCGTCCGACTGTTGATTTTGACTCAGGTTGTGATCCCAGAGTCATGGGATCAAGCCCTACATCAGGCTTTCCCCTGAGCCTGGAACCTGCTTAAGAGTTTCTCTCTCTCCCTCAGCCCCTGTACCCCACTCTCACTCTCTTTCTAAAATTTAAGAGAAAAAAATCTTACTTTACGTATATCCAATTCCCTCAGGCTTTTGTGCTGCCTCCAAATGACAAGGGGCAATTAATGTCATTAATAATAATACCACACATGTCTATAATGTGAGTTACAGTGTGTTTTCATGGGTATTATGTCATCTGATTCTTCGAAATTAACTGATAGAATGTAATACACAGAAGTCAGAGAGAAAGCATGAGTGAGAGATGCAGAGAGAGGAAGACAGAGAATCTCAAGCAGGCTGTGCACTGGTAGCATAGAGCCTCGACACAGGGGCTCCATCTCAGGAGCTGTGAGGTCATGACCCAAGCAGAAATCAAAACTCAGACACTCAGGAGTGTCTGGGTGGCTCAGTCAGTCGAGTGTCCAACTTCAGCTCAGGTCATGATCTCACAGCTCATGAGTTCGAGCCCTGCATTGGGATCTGTGCTGACAGCTCAGAACCTAGAGCCTGCTTCGTATTTTGTGCCTCCCTCTCTCTCTGCCCCTCCCCCGCTCACACTCTGTGTGTGTCTCTCTCTCTCTCTCTCTCTCTCTCTTTCTCTCAAATGTAAATAAACATTAATTTTTTTTAATCAGACGCTTAAATGACTGAGCCACCCAGGCACCCCTAATGTTTACATTTTTAAGATGCTATTTTTTAACAAGGAAAAAATATGAAACAAAATGCAGATCACAAAATCTAAAATGTTTACTATCTGCCACTTTATAAAGTTTTCCTATCCCTAGATTAGTATTATAATCTTTATTAAAAGATGATTAAACATAGGCAAAGCTATATACAGGGAAAGTGCTAGAAGCCCTTTGACTTTAAATATATCTTTAACTAATGCACTTGCTCGTTCACCCTCTCTCTTTCTCCCTCTCTCTCTGTCTCTTAATTTCTTTTGCTTAGAAAGGAGTGAGAACAGTTACTTGCTTCTCACTAATCATAGCCTGAGATTCTGCTGACCTCACCCTGCTTACTTATCTGTTTCTTTGAACCTGTAGTAATGAGAAGGCAGTGAAATAGTAGATAAAAAAAAAGGGAGAAGAAAGGAGGGGACTCCGGAAGACTTGTTTTAATTTTGGAAATCAAAGTTTCCAAAAAAGAATAGGAGTGATACTTCCCTTTGCTTTCCCTGAATTCAAATCTATCTGCAAGTATGTGTACTTACTAATAAGAAAGATGACAAGTAGGAAGAAGATGAAGAATGAGCATTTATTGGACACTTACTTTGTACCAAGAACTCTAGGATGTACTTTTATAAATACCATCTCACTTAATTTTCAGTTTATACCAGTATTGTCCTATGCATATCAAATACTCAGGAACCCTCTGTAATTCTTAGCAGCTCATGGAATAATGTGGTCCTAGAGATATCTAACAGAAAGAGTAGATAGAGTTAGTAATATGTAATGATACTCTACAGAAGTAAAATCCCTACCTAGGATATGGTCCAAATAGCTCTTATAGGACATGCAACATCAGGAAACTTTGTCTAATTCCCAACTGTGCTAATGTTTAAATCACATAGTTACTTGGTCTTTAATTTCTCATTTGTATAATTAGAGGGTTTACCTGGATCACTTGAATTTACTCCATCTCTGAGGGCTAGAAGTTTGAAATACTGCCACTGGATCTACTGGAGATAACATCTTTCCAGGCCCAAAACATACCAACATGTTAACACAACAAAATGTTGCAAGGGGGTTGTATTGGGATGTTGACTCTCATGAAGGCAATGAAAGTAAACTGGGATTATGTTCAATAGAAAATACAATGGTTTGAAATACTTATCTACTTTCCTTGACATAGTAGACACTGTAATTGAACTTTTTCTCTTAGAGACTTAAGAGTTCTATGTGTCTTTAAAATTTCAAAAACTTACAACCAAGGTTTGCTTCTATAGCCATGTAAGTTCCTAGTGGACTGATCCTCTCTTAAATAACAAACTATAAAATCTAAATCAAAAGCAAAAACAAAACAAACAACAAAAAGACAAAAGAGAGAGAATGAGAGAGAGAAAGAAAGAGAGAGAAAGAAAACTAAGTGAAATCTCTGGACCATGTGCTAAAGCAGCCATATTCTGGGAGAGAGTTGACATGGAAAGAACAAACTGACTCATGATGAGGCTGCTGTTTCTATACCTTAAACCTGAGGACAGATCATTGTCTATGCTGTGCAAGGTGGCAGAAAACCTGTTAGAACACTCAGAGGTTTGAATAACCAGAGGACTATTTAGTGCAACATCAGCTGCCAGAAAGCGAAGGGGAAATCCCATAAACAGAGAGCCAGAAGAGTAAGGCACAAATTCTATGTATTCATTCTGCCAAAATCTCTGGATGACCCTGAAACACAGATGCATGGGGCAGACACTAAGCAACCCTATCTAAGGAGAAAATAATTAAACTGAGATGGAAGCCACTACAAAGGGCTGCATTTATAGTTTGAATCCAATCAAGTTGATTACACAATTAACAAGCAATTAATAAATATCCAAATCCAAATATCTCTAAATATAAACAATTTGGAGAAATATTAAGAATTGAGAATTTCTACATCATTCCCAATATTCAGGATGCAGTACAAAATTACTCGACATGAACAACAAGGAAAATATGACCCATTTTCAGAAGATGAAACAATCAACAGAGACAAAACACAAGATAAACCCAGATGTTAGAATTAGTAGACAAAGACTATCAAATAGATATTACTATATTTATGCTCAATGAGATAGAGGAAAATCTTCTCATAATGAATTTAGAAAACTAAGTAAGAGTACAGAAACTACAAAATAGAACCAAATGAAATCCTAGCTGAAAAAATACAATATCTGAAGTTTTTAAAATTCACTGTATTAACGTAACAACAGAATGGAGATGACAGGAAGAAAGGTCATTGAAACTTGAAGATAGATAAATAAAAGTTATTTAATCTGTAAAAGAGAGGGAAAGTTTGAATAGCAAGGGCCTGGGTACTTTGGGGACAATAGCAAAATACCTAATTTGCAAGTAACTAAAGTCTCAGAAGAAGAGGAGAGAGTTTTGGAGATGAAAAATATTTAAGGAAATAATGTTCAAAAATTCTCCCAATTTAGTAATTAAATATTTCAGCAAAACTTCAGCAAGATAAGTAAGAAACTATGCTCATCTGAGTAAAATTGCTGAACACCAAAAATAAGAGAAAATTTTATTTATTTATTTATTTATTTATTTATTTATTTATTTATTTATAATGTTTATTTATTTTTGAAAGAGAGAGAGAGAGACAAAGCCCAAGCAGGGAAGGGGCAGAGAGAGAGGGAGACACAGAATCCGATGAAGGCTCCAGGCTGAGCTGCTAGCACAAAGCCCAATGCGGGGCTTTAACCCACAAACTGTGAGATCACGACCTGAGCTAAAGTCCAGCGCTCAACCGTCTGAGCCACCCAGGTGCCTCAAGAGAAAATTTTAAAGCAGTCAGAGAAAAATGACATGTTACACACAGGGGAACACTGTTTCAAATGATCACTGACTTATCTGAAATTGTGGAGGCCAAAGATATTTGAACAACATCTTTAAGGTGTTAAAACAACAACACTAAACTACCAATCCAGAATTGTTTAGCCAGTGAAAATATCCTTCAAGAATAAAGGTTAAATAAGAACATTTCAGATAAAAGAAAAAAGAGAAATCACTACCAGAAAACCTACTATACTATAAGTAGTCATAAAGAAGTTCTTCAGGCTGAAGAGAAATGATACTAGAAACCAATCCCTGTACTAATGAAGACATTAAGACCTTCAGAAATGTAAAGTATTGTATCATTTAAGTGTAAAATATTTTGGGGGGAGCCTGGCTGCCTCAGTCAGTAGAGCATGCAACTCTTGATCTCGGAATTGTGAATTCGAGCCTCCACATTGGGTGTGGAGATTACTTAAAAATAATATCTTTGGGTGCCTAGGTGGCTCAGTCAGTTAAGTGTTCAACTCTTGATTTCAGTTCACGTCATGATCTCATGGTTTGTAAGTTGGAGTCCTCAGTTGGGCTCTGCACTGACAGCACAGAGTCTGCTTAGGATTCTCTCTCCATCCCTCTGTCTTGCCCTTCACCCCCTCACAAAATAAATAAATAAACTTAAAAAATTAAAAAAATCCTTAAAAAATGTATGAAGTATTTTTTCTTTTTAATTTCTTTAAATTCATATTAGTGTTTACAGCAAAAATTATAATATTCCTTTCTGGAAATATCTTTTATTCTGAATTTATTCTCTTTTTCATTTCTAGTTTTAAAGTTCTCTATTCTTTAAAGCAAGACTGTCCACCTTCACAATTTCTATTCATTGTTATGGGAAGTCTTAGCTAGGTCAATAAGGAAAGGAAGGAATATTAGGAGAAAAGAAGAAGCTAGTCTGTCTTTATTCACAAATAACACAATAGTTTACAAAGAAAATCCTACAGGGGTACCTGGGTGGCTCAGTTCATTAAGCCTCCAAGTTTGGCTCAGGTCATGATCTCGTGGTTTGTGAGTTTGAGCCCTACATCAAGCTTTCTGTTGTCAGTGCAGAGACCACTTGGGATCCTCTGTCCCCTTCTCTCTCTGCCCCTCCCCTCTCTCAAAAATAGACATTAAAAAAAAAAACAAAAAAATCCCACAAAATCTACAAAGAAGCTTTTAGAAGTAATGAGCTTATATAGGAATATCGTAGTACACAAAATTACCATGTAAAAATCTGTTGTGTTTTTATATATTAACATTTAAATTTCATTAAATTTCATTAAAAATGAAATTTAAAAATTATTTTGAATAGTGTCAAAAACATAAACTACTTGGCAGTAAATTTAACAAAAGATGTCAAAGAACTCTACATTGGAAATTACAAAATACTGCTGAGGCAAATTAAAGAAAAGCTGAGTAAATGGAGAGATATACCATATTCATGGATTAGAAGACTGTATTATTGAGAAATTAATTCTCCTGAACAGATCTATAAATTTAATATAATTTCAATCATAACCCAATGGCTTTTTTGTTTTTTGGTAAAAATTAACAAATTGATTAAAAAATTTATATGGACATGCAAAGGACCTGAATATCCAAAGCAATCTTGGAAAAGAAAACCAAAGCTGAAGCACACATACTACCAGAATTCATGACTCACATAACTTCATGACTCTTAATAAATCAAGACTGTCTGGTATTCTCATAAGAATCAGCCAATAGAGTAATGGAACAGAATGAATACCTCAAAAGTAAACCCATGATTTATAGTCATTTGAGTTTTTATTTTATTTTGTTTTTTCAATGTTTTATTTATTTATTTTGAGAGAGAGAGAGAGAGAGGCAGAGTAATGGAGAAAGAGAAGGAATCCCAAGCAGTCTCCATGCCATCAATATAAAGCTTGAGGCAGGGCTTGATCTCACCAACTGTGAGATCATGACCCAAGGCAAGATCAAGAGTCTGGATGCCTAACCAACTGAGACACCCAGTGCCCTGAGTCATTTGATTTTTTATATAAAAGTCCCAAAGCAATATCACAAAGAAAAAAAGTATTTTCAATAAAAGGTGCTGGAATAACTATAATATTCATTTGGAAAAAAATAAGCATTGACTCCTACTCTCATACCATACATAATAATTGAATGGAGATTGCTCTCAAGCCTAACTGTAAAAGCCTTAATCATTGGGCTTTTCAGGAAATCATAGGAGAATATTTTTGTGACTTGACCATAGGCAAAGATTTCCTAGATTATGGAGAATAATAACTATAAAAAATGGTAAAGTTTCAATTTATCAAATTTAAAATCTGCTCATCAAAGACACTACCAAACTGAAGTCTGGGAGAAAATATTTTAAAAACATATGTGATAATAAAAGGCTGGAGTCCAACTTGTATGAATAACTAGTGACTTGATAATAAAAAAGTCAAACAATTCTATTAAAAATGAGCAAAGAATCTGAAGAGAAAATTTCACAAAAGAACATATATGAATTACCAGTAAGTACAAGAAAGAGTGTGTATATCATTAGTTGTCAGGGAAAATAATTAATTAATTAATTTGGTTAAAACCTTAAAGGGCTATCTCTACACAGCCATCAAAATGACAAGAACTACGTTGATAAGGAAGTTGAGCAAGGAAAATTCTCACACATACTTGTCGGTAACGTAAAGGGTATAACAACTTTATAAAAAGTTATAACAACTTAATATAAAATTAAACATATACCTATCTGATGACACAGTAATTCCAATCCTAAGTATTTATTCAAAAGAAAAACAATGTGTCTACAAAAAAGAAGAGTAATCATAAGAGTTTTATTTATAATAGCCAAAGCTGGAAGCAAAGGGAATTTATTTAAATGCATGTATTTAATGTGTGGTATATTTGTGTAATATGAATAATAAAATAATAAGCATGATCTATTGATACACACATTAACATTTTTAAGATATGCTAAGCAAGGGACACCTTAGCATACCTGCTATATTATTTCATTTATGAAGTTCTAAAACAGACAGATCTAATCATAGTAGGAAACAAAACAGAATAATATTTGTCTTTGAGAATGGAAGTAGGAATTGCTTGAAAAGGAGCATGAGGAAATTTTCTAAGGGGTGGTAATGTCTTGGTAAAAGTTTAGATTACATCAATATACACATTTGTCAAACTTCAGAAATTAAATGAAAACGTGAACATATATTTAGATATGAAAGCTCAAATAGTTGAGAGTAATGTACAGATGTCAGTAATGGGTGGATGGAATGGCAAAGTGGGGAGATAAATAGATATGTGATAAAACAAACATTGTCCAATGGTAATAATAGCATCGAGGTGCTGGGTACATGGGTATTCACCATAATATTATAAATTTTCTGTATGCCAGAAAATTTTTATAATAAAATATTAGAAAAAAATTGAAACCAGGAATTATATTGTGGCAAGGACCAAAAGTTCATCCTATTTAGAAGTCTTGTTGAGTTTACTTAAAGGCATTTTGGGAAACTTGCATGATACCACTACACCAGCGGCGCTGGTACTTAAAGGCATTTTGGAAAGTCTCTTTATACCCCATGCATCTAGATAAGCATTTGGGGGAAAATTCAATTCCATGTTAATCTATGAAGTCTTAAAGTTAATTGTAGTCGTATTATTCTAACATTATCAACAACCCCTTAAAAATTTAAAGGTAAAAACAAAATAAAGTCTTTATTAAATGGAGAGGAAAGCTCAAACAAGGTGCTGTGGATTGAATATCTGTGTCTGTTCAAAATTCATATGTTGAAATCTATTCCTCTGATGTGATGGTATTTGAAGTTGAGGCTTTGGGAGCACTCATGAATGGGATAAGTTACTCTTACAAAAGAAACCCCAGAGAACTGCCCTGCTTCTTCTGCCATGTGAGGTTATGGTGAGAAGGCAGCCGTCTATGAAGCAGGAAGCAGGCTCTCACCAGACACAGAATCTGCTGGTGTCTGGATCTTAGACTTCTCAGCCTCCAGAAATGGGAGAAATAAGTTTCTGTTGTTTATAAACCACTTAGTTTATGGTATTCTGTTATGGCAGCGTGAATGGACTAAGACACTAGGCCTAATAGCTTTATATAGAAGTTCAGAGTTAATCCAGAGTGGAAACTTGAGAAGATGGTCTCTGGGAGAAATGCGACCAGCAGATACTTGAATGAAGTGAAAGCTCAGGGTCCCTGAAAGGCTTGTCCAGTAGTAAATGTCTTCTTGCGCCATCTGATTGTCTTCAGGAATTTAGACATGAAAGCATAGAATATATTCTGTTTTTAAAAATACAAATGTTGTAATAATTGCATCTGTGTGTCTCTTTTTACCAGTTGGGAATGGAATTGTTTTAGCTATTGCTCAACTATCTCGCAGTTAGTTTTGAAGACAATGAGTAAATTACTAAATAGATGATTCCTGAAACTGAGCACTCACAGGATGTAATATAGCCTTTCTCACAGAGCATTTCCAGTGAAATATTTTAAGTAACACTAATATTCACTATGATGCTATTGTTTTTAGATACATTGTTTCCTCCAAATATGTATTTCTTAACAATAATTTTAATTGTATTTGTGCTATATTTTATTGTTTATCAATAGCTCTGTATTCTTAGTTTCAGGGAAAGAAAAGTTTAGTACGCTGGGATAATTGGGTCTTTAACTAAGCAAGAGTCCCCTTATTTTTCCTGTTCTCTCTGGTTTGATTTGAAAATATTCTTAGGTTGTATAGATATTCACGTTCACATTGCTTACATCTAACACAGCAGTTATTTCACTGTCTTGTAATTTTTTGTTTGTTCACCTCTCTTCCCCATCATACCATAAACTCCTTGAAGGTGGGGCCTTCACGTACACATTTTATATCCCCAGTTCACAGCATAGGATCAACTGAAGAGCAAGAAACTCAATAAATGTTTGTTGACGAATAAATGAATACAGTTTGTTAATTCACATAGATGTAATAGCCTCTTACATGATGAAATAAAGCTAAGAAAATTCAGAGTAGAGTTCACCAAAAAAAGGAACAAATATTAATTTATGATTTGTTCCAAAGACCAGAGTCCAGGAGTCTCTATCTGATGTACCACTTTGCTGAGGTCCCTCACTAGGGCACCTTCCTTCCTTGTATCAAGGTACCTGGAAAGCTGAAGCTTCAATCAACAGATATTTAACCTAGCCTTTGTGAAAGCATGCTTAGTTTGCAAAGAATACGTTTCTTTTCTTTTTTTTTTTCAATATATGAAGTTTATTGTCAAATTGGTTTCCATACAACACCCAGTGCTCATCCCAAAAGGTGCCCTCCTCAATACCCATCACCCACCCTCCTCTCCCTCCCACCCCCCATCAACCCTCAGTTTGTTCTCAGTTTTCAAGAGTCTCTTATGCTTTGGCTCCCTTCTACTTTAACCTCTTTTTTTTTCCTTCCCCTCCCCCATGGGTTTCTGTTAAGTTTCTCAGGATCCACATAAGAGTGAAACCATAGGGTATCTGTCTTTCTCCGTATGGCTTATTTCACTCAGCATCACACTCTCCAGTTCCATCCATGTTGCTACAAAGGGCCATATTTCATTCTTTCTCATTGCCACGTAGTACTCCATTGTGTATATAAACCACAATCTTTTTATCCATTCATCAGTTGATGGACATTTCGGCTCTTTCCATAATTTGGCTATTGTTGAGAGTGCTGCTATGAACATTGGGGTACAAGTGCCCCTATGCATCAGTACTCCTGTATCCCTTGGGTAAATTCCTAGCAGTGCCATTGCTGGGTCATAGGGTAGGTCTATTTTTAATTTTTTGAGGAACCTCCACACTGTTTTCCAGAGTGGCTGCACCAATTTGCATTCCCACCAACAGTGCAAGAGGGGTCCCGTTTCTCCACATCCTCTCCAGCATCTATAGTCTCCTGATTTAAGAACACGTTTCTTTAGTGGCTATAGTCATGTTCCCTAGATTCATTGTCCCCGAATCTTAAATAATATGGATTAAATATTGATAGATATTGTGCTTTTGCTAGTTATTCAATTTCTAATGAGATGTTCAGTAAATGTGTTTGTTATGTAATGAAGTGCTATCAACTTATGATTGTGAACAGTTAGAATAAAGATTCAAATCTCTTATTTTGACAGACTAAGACCTACATGTCTGGCTCTTGTCCACTTTCTCAACTTCATTTCATAATGTTCTCTCCTTCCCACACTATACTCCACACCCATAAGCCTTCTATTGTCCCAGTAAATATGCCAAGCTTATTCCTACCTCAGGGCTTTTGCACTTGCTATTCCTCTGCTTGGATTATAATTTCCCTTATCCCATCTATGCATGCCTGTCTCCTCCCCATTCAAATGTCAGCCCCCCATGTAATCTCTTCAGTCATTTTCTATCACATCATCCAGAGTCATTTTCTTAATAACACTTACTTCCAGAGAATTTATCTTTTTATTTATTTTACTCATTTATTCATTGTCTTTTCCAATTGAATCCAATCTTCATAAGAATTAGGGCTTTGTGTATTTTTTCAATGCTATAAAACCAGTTCCGGTGCTGCGAAGAATACCTGGCACATAGTAGACCACAAAAAAGTGTATTTAAAGAATGACTAAAGATAAAAATCTGCTTTCTCCCATCACTAGTTGATATTTAGACTGATTTTTGGAGTCCTAGGAGCACTTGCAGCCCATAACCTCCTTACCTTTCAAGTTTGAACACCCACTAATCTCTTCAATGAATTCTTAGCCCCTCTCGTAGTCCATTCTTTGCAATCTCTTGGTAATTCTGAAGACTTTGAGGCTAGGGTTCTTTTCTTATTCTTCTTTGTAACTCTACACTTTTGTCTTCTCAGTAGTGAATGTGTGTTGATTGTTTGATGGTGGTCCATGCAAGGGGGGAAGCCCTCTAGAGAGCTGGAAATATGGCACTACACTGCAATAAGAAACAAGGCATTCAGCTTGGAATTTTCAACAAAAGGATGGAGCTATGGGGCAAAATTCTCACGGATAGTTAAGTTTAGAGGGAAAAAAAAAGCAGAGAGTCCTAGCCAGGAACTCAGTGAATGTAAAGTAGAAGAGGTAAGAAGAAAAATAAAAGCAAAACCACTTGGTAAGAGCAGAGAGGGTGGCAGTGGGAAAGTAGGATATAATTGAAAATAGCATTTTAAAGAGTGGATTTGGCTAGGAGAAATAGTGTTACTAAAGCTGTGGGATCAAAACATGATTACAGAGTGTTCTGGAATAAGGTATTTAGCCATATTATTTAGCATCAAAAAATCCTTCTTTACTTCTTTAGCAAACAAAATAATGAGTAAATTATTGTGATTAAATGGACTGAGTTGTCTGACCCGATTTTCCAGGAGGAACATCCACACAAATGTATTTGTATTGCTTTAAATTTACTGGTTTCAAATGTAATTATATCTGGATGTTCTCCATTAATCTGCAATCTATTCATTTCCGTTCTTGATAACTTCATACTTTTTAAGTCTTTCCTTTTGTTATAGTCCTGATTCTACACTATTCTGAAGTAATTTTAAAATGGCCAGTAGGTTTGATGGTTCCCTGAGATACAGAATGGATGGCACCGACACTTAATAACCATAGAAAAGGAGATGAGATGCAGTAGATAACATATCTCCACTCTTACCTTGAGAAGAAGGTGTCTGCTGAAGAGCTACCGAATGTCTGTGAGCTGCCCTTGGGAAAGTGAGTGGGAGGAGGGCAACATATTCCAGGAACACCAGATCCTTGAAGTGAATGTGAAAAAACACCTGGAATGGCATCTCTTTTCAAAGCAATTAATTCGTCAATCCAATCAAGTTGGGAAAGACCAAGTGTTGTGGAAAGACCATGGTGTTCTAGTGCCAAATCTGGCATGTACTGGTTATGTGATTTAGACAAGGCATTTAGCTATCATGTCTTCTCTTCCCATGTTGAGTGAAGAGGGGTTGGACATGGTAACCTCTGCCGTCTCAGTGAGATCTAACATTCTGTGATTCCTGAGAAGAAAGTGTGAATATGACAGAATAAATAATAAAATAAATAAATGGAAAAATCAACCTGTTAGCTTTTGCATGTAGATACAAAATCCACCATTTTTTTTAAAGTTTCCACATTTCTTGGTCCCTTAATCATTTCTTAATTTCTCAGTTATTTTCACCTAGAAATTACATATTTCTTCTCTTTACTTCCAGATAAATAAAACATATAATACACTAAGAAAAATCCTCAAAAACAAAAAGAAGAAGATAAATGCCAGACCAAATGTTTCCAATCAGTTTATTCCTGTTATATTTGTTGTTAAAGAACAAAACTACAGGGTCAAAACAAAAGTGAGAGTTGGGGCAATAATTTTTGTTCTTGTAAGGATACAAGGAAAAAAGGCTTTTCATGAATGATACGACATAGTATAGACAGACATGTATTCTTTCTGTGTAGGCCTACAAACCATGAGAATGACCTGCCTTTTCAATTCACTAAGCCCCCTCTTCCCTTTCCCAAATAGCTAGTAGTTCCTTGATTACTAGTAATATTGACCGTTTTTAGCATATCTTTATTCACTATTTGCAGTTCTTTTATCATGGTTTTGGCCAGTTTTCTATTTATTGATTTATGTATATTAAAGTTATTATCCTGTTGTATATGATAGATACATGAATTTGCTTTGTAGCTTAACAATGATAGCCCAACACATTTTATTTGAATTATGTGCACATGTGTGTGTGCGTGTTTAAGTACGTCTATGCCCAAGGTGGGGCTTGAACTCCGATCCCTAGGTCAAGAGTTGCATGCTTCTATGCACTGAGCCAGTCAAGCGCCCACATGATTTCTTATAGGCACTCATGATTTTACTGGTGAAAGAAATCAGATGTCAGCCTATAGATCAGGAGTCATAGGATATGTCTCCACATGACTCACATGCACTTTCTAACAAGCTATATAGTTTTCAGGGTCTCCCATTACTAACTTACTCTGCAGGATTCTAGCATAGTGCTTCCATCACAAATCCAGTTAGGCTGGCCTCTACTGCTTCTGTGTACCCCATGACCCCTTCCCAAATAATCACGTTTGATGTGTTATACTTACTCTGTGAATGCTTTCCAGCACGCAGGACTTTATCTTTCAAGAATTTAGAAGGATTTTGCCAGAATTTCAGCAGGGACATGAAAAAAGTAAAGGATATAGCGGAACGGTTGTTGGCACTGAGGGCAAAGAAATGGAAGAGACTATTATAGATGGGTTATCTTGACTTTATATCACCACTAAAATAGCATCCAATAAAATGAAAGTGTAGTTTTAGAACCAGAATTGTAGAATCAAAATGAATAGACTTTGCCCAATTTTATGTTCTTTGGGAAAGCTTTTAGAGAAATATGAAATGATAACCTAATTTTCTGAGAGCTACTGAGAACCCAATTTACAGTAGAAGAAGCCACATACTGCGAATCGTTTTTTGTTTCATAAAGACAAAAAACACTGGGCAATAATGTTCATGCTATGTTGAAATTAACAACTTAATATTTCCATAGTATAACATAACAAATAATAGGCAGACTGAAGCTATACCCAAGAAACACATGAATTCCAACAAATTATTAAATTAACCAGCTGTTTATTCTAATGTACAAGTGAATGTTGAAATAAATTAAGACTAAGTTGCTGTGTTATCGAAATTAGATCATATATAATTCTCAACAAAAAGGGTTATCATTTCTCTTTTATTTCTTTTTTTCCTTACTTGAAGCCTTATTAAGCACCGAGCATTTATAAAAATTCATTTAGAGAAGTCATAAGACAAAATCCTATTGAATCATTCAGGATACAAGTTTTACATTATTAATAATTTTAAAATATTCTAGAAGATGATCAAATTAAGCAATTAAATGTGACCAATGGGTATTGATACATGGAATGGGTCAAATTTGTCATTTAATTACACTTCTCCTTCAGGCAAAGTTTTAAGAATTAGATTAAAAAAAAAAAAAAAAAAAAAACCTTACCTGGGGGCAGCTGGGCGGCTTAGTCAGCTGAGTGTCTGACTTTGGCTTAGGTCATAATCTCATGATTCATGAGTTAGAGCCCCACGTCGGGCTCTGTGATGGCTGACAAGTCAGAGCCTGGAGCCTGCTTCAGATTCTGTGTCTCCTTCTCTCTCTGTCCCTCCTCCACTCGCACTCTCACAAATATAAGTAAATATTAAAAGAAAAAAAAAAAGAAAAACTTATTGGGGTGTCTGGGTGGCTTAGTTGGTTAAGTGTCTGGCTTAGTTTTAGCTCAGGTCATGATATCACAGTTTGTGAGATCTGCGCTCACTGCACTGACAGTGGGGAGCCTGCTTGGGATTCTCTCTCTCTCCTTCTCTCAGTGCCCCTCCCTCACTGACAGGTGCTCTTGCATGTGCACTCTCTCTCTCTCTCTCTCTCTCTCTCTCTCTCTCAAAATAAATAAAAACTTATAAATAAATAAATAACTGTATATAAATAGGCAGAAAAAAATTCTTTCCTCACCTGACTTCATGTAATAGATTTGTTTCCTAAAGAAATTCACCTTATTGAGCAAAGCTTCTCTGTTAATTAGAGGATGAATCTTCAAATAATGGATTAGCAATGAAATTTCAAAAGTTAGTTCTTCATGTGATATAAATCCAAAAGTTAAATTATCATTGAATAATAAGGAAAACATTGTACTTGATGAGCTCACTCCTATTTCTTATGAATGGCTTAATCCCCAGGATAGTCTATATCCTTTACATTTCATTTAAAATAATTCAATGATGTCTTAAAAAAGTTTATTTTGTGGCCACATAATGACTTTCAGATTAATCACAATATTAGAAGTAACTTTTAGATTAGATTTTTCTCATTTTTTTTTTTCTTTAGCACATGCAAACAATTCCGGGGAAGGTCTTGGTGGCCTGGTCCACTGGGGGAAATATCAGAAACTGGTACTGGGGTAATTCTCCCACCCCAAATTAAAATCACTCTTGTAAGTCATTGCTTCACAAACTTTTTGTATTTGAGACACCCTTTTGAATACAAAAACGTTGGCAATTTGGAACAATGAAAAGACTCAAAACAAATTACCAAATTTACAATAGAAACATTCTGCATATAACAAGATCACATGGAGTTTAGAAAAGCATCTACGGAAACCACACTATTTATTTGACGGCTTTTGGAAATATGCCTTTGAGAAAAATTTGCTACTGCTCTAAGCTCTGACATATACTCACAAAGCAAAATTCATGGTTGTCCTTGTAAATACAGGATTTTTCTTTTTTTGTTTTATGACCAATTATCCTTTTATTGTGAATTACCTGTCTATATCCTTTGCCTATTTTTCCACTGGTACCTGCATCTTTTTTTTTTTTTTTTTTCTAGTGATGATTGTGTATTCTGTATAAGACTAGACTCCAGGGCAGTGAGCCTATGTTTATTTAATTCACTTCACAGAGGGCTCAGCACTTACATATTTTGAACGCCTAAACAGTAAATGTTTGAAAATTTTACCCTCTCTTGGCAAGATTAGTTCAAGACTCAACATTAGAAGCTGATTGAACAGACTTAGGGGAATTACATGAAATTTAAATGCTCCCTTCTTAGCCAAACTTCAGATGTCATGTGAGTAAGGTAACTTATCCAGGAGGCTCCACAACTTGGTCCACCCCTGGGTACCCATATTTCAGAAGCATTTAAATAACCTCATGGTTGGAGTGGGGAAATTTCCTTGACAGCCAGACCACTTGGTGTTGTATCTTAACTCATGATTTTTCCTTTAATGCATGTTGGATGCTATAATATGACTCTTAGTGCCAGCTCTATCTCATTTTGTCAACCTAGTCATCTAACTGTTTACACTGTAATATTATGTAGCTTCATTTCTGACAGAAATTATTTTTCCACACTATAAAAAATTTCACAGCACTATACAAAACACTGAAGTTTCCAATAACACTGTGGAACACACCATGTATGGCTGACAAATGTTGTTCTAGAATCTAGTCTGCTTATATGTCCATTTCCTTTTCTTCTGATGTATGTTTTTATACTCTATCTAAACTTCCTATTCTTCTGCATCATTCAATATTTTCCAGACATGTAGTGAACTTTGCTTCATTTCCTCTTTTTTGTTGCCATTGAGCAGTAGGCCTTTTTAATTCTCCTTTTCCTAAACCCACTACCACTGACTACTTTTCTTTGGACTAACTCCAACTTTTGTAGCTGGTTTATAATAGAGGTAGAAGGGAAATTAAGAAATCCTTGGATCTAGGCTCCTGGAGTCACGGCAGAGAAACAGCAGTGTTCGGGGTATGCTCTTCTCTACCATTCTTGACATAGTCTAAAATCTAGACCATCGAAGTGATTCCGGAGGGAGTGCCATTTTGGGGCTGGGAGACTTGGTGGAGGTCCAAAACCACAGTTATTTAGAAGCCTCCCCAGTCATGAGCATGACTCATCATGACAATGAAACTGCTTCACTGTACCAATACCAGTTTGCAGCTGTATCTGGGCTCTAATCCTTTTGCTCAAGCAAGGGTAATATTGTACTTTGCTTGCATTGCCTGTCTGGAAATAACAGTGTGAACAGCTTGTGGTCTGGATGATGGCCAACATTCAACCTTTCTAAAACTGCCAAAGAACTCACTGTTTTTGCACAATTGTGTCTATGGACCCTCATTTCCATTAGACTGGAGGAACTCCAGGTGTTTGCTTAAGGAAGTCATTGAAATTCAATGCAAATTAAGGCCAGATTTCCAGGAGAAGCAATTCGGCAGTAAGAATTTTCCAGGCACAAGTTTGCAAGACACATTATTTAGATGTTCAATATGTGTGTATAGTATGATGAGTAAAAATAAGTCTTAACTTTAAAAAATACAACCCCTTTTGGAGTTTGAAATAAGAAACACTTTGGTTGGGGTGTATAATACAGCCTATAAAGAAATTTTTAAGTTCAGGCAAAATTTGTTTATTCAATGATGATATAATACCATTACATCATTTCCCAGGGACTTGTTCAAGAAGTAATTTTCCATTGAGAATTTAAAACCAATATACTGTCATATAGAAAACCAAGAAAAGTTAATTGTAGTGGAATGTAATAAAGATTAATAAACAAATAGTATTAATTTTAAAAATTTATTTGCACTCTACATGGAGCTAGTCAGGTGTTACCTATGAAAGAATACCCTATATACAAAGTTTAAAAAACAGTAAGTTAACTGACAGACACATTGGAAAGTCTAAATGAAAAAACTAAGCGATATGCTATGAAAACAACTTATCTAGATATAATATTAATAGAAAAAAATTGTCAATTAGAAAGACAACTAAAGATGTACCATTAAAAACAATTCTAGAAACCGCCCCCCCCCCAAAATTTTCATTTTGTATCCAGTATCCTCATATTGTAAGTAAGGAAACCCAGGTTGTAAATCTCTTACCCAGGGTAAGAGATTCAGTTGTTGTCATACAGCTGGCATGGTTGAACTGACTTCTTGGCTCCTGATCTACTGATAAGAAGACCAAATAATACAAAATTATATATTAAACGATTTTTAACCAATGATATTGAAAAGAGTTATAAGTTTGCAGCATTCTGATTAGAGAACATATTTTTTACATATATGATTGTTAAGTAATTAGCTTCTGATAACCTCTTAACCTATATATTCATATGAGTACTTGAGGGAACTTGTAAGTATTGATAATAATATGAAGAAAACACAAAAAAACTTTGTTGCCATAACTAAAATGATCAGTTTCATTTAAAAAAGTTAATTAGCACATTCAATAGCAAAAACTGCCATTTCACTCCAAGACATACAGAAGACAAGACTATTTCCCTGCCAAAAATACGAATTTATTTTGTCTCAAAAATATTTTGAGACAGAAACAGGAGGGTTTCTGGAACGAAAATAGGTGCTTGGGTAAAGGCACAGGAAAGAAAGAAAGAAAACAACAAACATACAGCTATCTTTACAATTGAGTAGGAAGGAGGTCACTGGAGTGATTTTTAAAAACAAATCAAATCAAGTCTTGTTTTTGCTCAAAGTTGTTCATTGGTTTTTCAAAGCTAAGTGAAACAAAGAGTCCTTTCCATGGCTATAATGCCAGCTGACCTTCTCTAAGATGACCCTTCTCTCCTCCTACTCTGCTGTGGACACCTTGACTCTTTTTCCCCAAAGGTATTTCCTCTTTAGGGCCCATACACTTCTGGGCTGTCTTTCATGCTTTGCCCCCAGATATCAGTACGGCTGACTCCTGCCCTTCAGTTAGATCTCTCAAAGGTAGGGCCCTGGCAGAGTGGACTTCCCTATGTAGAACATCCTTCCCACACAACTATTGCCTATTTCTCCCATGAGATTATAACCTCCATAAGGGGAGAAATGAATCTTTTATGAGAATATTCATGCTTTTGTTTTTATAAGAATAGTAAGATTTCTTTTGCATTTACCATAATCCCTGCATTATAAGTGCTCTATACTCATTTTCACATTTTTTTTCATAACAATCTTACTAGAAAAATACTATTACCGTCATCATTTTCAGGTGGTGAAACTGAACTTTGTAGAGATTAAAATTTTTGCCTCGAGTTACACAGGGATTAAATATTTGGGACAGGATCCAATTTAGACCTCTTTGGCTTTAGACTGAGCTGAAAACAGTAAGAGAAATGGGGTCTCAGGGGAAGTAAGTGACATTATCATTCTTATATATACAAAGTGATTCTCAGAGAATATAATCACAAAGAGAATTTTTACACAGACCACTAAAAATTTATATATTACATTATCTAAGATAAACAGAGCTAAACACATAGTAGGTGCTTAAAAAATGCTTGCTTAAAGCAAAAAAAATATTGATGCTATTATCAAGTCAATTTTACCATCATATTTGAATATAGAATTGTAGATACTCTGAAGTGGACAATGTTTTAAGATCTCCTATCCTAGCTTTCTCCCTCATTGAAGCTAATACCTAAAAGATCAGAGAGAGACCCTCGTCGTATATAAATATTCCTGGAGTAGATTTTTCTTTTGCTCTTTTTAATCAAATAAATTCTTTCCTCTTTTAACCCATACTTAATTTTTCTGAACAAAGTTTCTTTCTTTTAGTGAGTGTTTTTGTGGAGTTGGGAGAACAATAGATCTGTGTTTCATCATCAGAATTCGTCTTGGTTATAGATTCCCCTTATCCAGTAGAATGTCTATCCAGTTCTACTGATGGTGAAGATGCCCTTTGATTGCTCAGTAACCAATTTCTCCCTTTATCTTAACCATGGAGCTTAAGAGCTGGATGCAAGATGTGAGAGAATTTCTCTTATCTCCGAAGCAGCTGGGAAATTGCTAACTGTTTTCTGGAGTGAGCATGTGTTCATGGTTATTCCTTTGGGGTCCTCAAGTATCCTGGAGTACATCCTCTTCACAAGACTAAGCTCTGGAAACACAAAAATTGTAGTATCAACTACCAGAGTCACCAAATTATAGGACTGGAACATAAAGTTGAATAGGTTTTGGTTGAGTAAGTCCGGTTAAAACTAGTCCCTCCAATTCAGCCTTCTGTTTAAATGCACAGATTATAAACTAATTATTCTACATGAAACACAGCTAGCTCATTTGCCTTTTGATGCTTAAATAGAAAACCAATAGTGTAGACTGGCTCAAATTAACATCAGTGGAGCAGCCTTCCTATGGAATTAACCAAACAATTATATTTACTACTGGTTCAAACATGCTTTCAGGGATTTTTGAATAGATGATGTAATGATTAAGAGTGGGAGCAATGGAGCTAGACCATGCAGGCACATCTCTACTAACCACAAGTATTTCTTTTTGTAGGGCACAAGATAATTCCTGTCTTTAAAATCTCTAGTGAAATCCCTGAAAACATGGAATATAATTAAATTCAGAGTTTTTCAGGTGATTGAGGTTGTCTGTGTGAATAAACATGTGGTTCAATTGGACTGGCTTAAAAATTCCTTGGTTGGCTTGTCTGTATTTGCTCTTGCTGCTTATAGTGCTTTAAAATGGTCCAGTTAAATCAGACTGTCAAAATGGTGAGGTTCCCTGTTTGATTTACTCATGCCACATAAACCCACGCAGACTGTTATGAATGCCACGTTTGAGAAAAATCTCCCATTTGTGAAAACATATTGGGTCACATTAAAAAGGAGATTAAATGAATCTCTTTTTCAAAACGTTTTTGGTAGGTAGAAAGGAATGCTGAGGTGACGCCTGTGTAATGGCTGAACTACAGATGTCTCTTTCTCATGGAAATATGCTCTATGGGCTAAATTTCATCACATTGGGGGAGGGGTGAACTATAAGAAGCATGCTTCAAATTACCCTGAAATGGAAGGCTGGCAAATTAAATCCTGACCTTCTGCAGGGTACTCAGAGCGCAGAGCAAAAAGCAACCCACACATTTTCAAAAGAAACCCTATTGTGAGCTTTGCTATACCTCAGCACTGCCAGGAATGCTCTCTTCCACTGTTCTACATTGTAGAATGCAGGCAATTAAGCGTGCAACCCATTTATTGTACTTCTACAGTACTTACTTCAGGCACACTTTGTTCAGGGGTCTCAATTGTGTTGCTTTTAAATGGAATTAAAAAGCCAATGGATTTAAATGCCTATGTAAGTGTATTACATGGATGTGTCCTAAGTTAGATAAGATGGGATTTCATAGAAACTGGAGTATCTTCCAGCATGGAGTGTGTGCCGATGTCCAGAAAGGTGCAAGTGAGAAGATAGGATGATGGATGTCTACCTTGGGGACCCTAATTCATAGGGAGCAATGGAGATGACAAGATTGAGCCACACTCTTCAATTTACTGACCCTCCACTTAGGAACAGTCAGACCTGTAGGAGATGATTCTCAACACTACTATCTCTGTTGTAAGTAAAATGATGGTGAATGGAAAATATCTTCAGTTCGTTTGGAGCAATTGCTTGTAATCCTAAAGCTGAAGGATTTTAGGTTGAAAGATGATAAGCAGAAGCCAGTGTTGTGTGAGGTAAGTATGATCCAACTGTTTTATTTCTTTGAAGGCAGAAGGGTGAGTAAAATTGCCATGTATTTTTGGTTATAATTGTATTACTTCAAGACTTAAATTTTACAGTTAAAAGGTTTAAGGAATGCACCATTTGTTAAAGTCACTTATTTATGTCCTTTAATGTAATTTGCTTATCAGGTGAGTCCTCTTAGAGTCCTATCACAACTGTAGTTTCAAACCATTACCACAATGACTGCATTGTTGGAGTTTAATGGGGATAAGACATGTTCATGGTGATCTTCAGAAGTTCTGTGTTAAGTAATCCTTTCACGTTTAATTTTGTTTCTACCCCTTTAATTTTACAAGTTAAGCTATTTTTCATCTGATCTAACATGTTTAAGGCTGATGTTTTGCTACAGATTTTCTGTCTGGATGATCTTCCACTGATGCAAGTGAGGTATTAAAGTCCCCTACAGTTATTGCGTTGCTGTGTATTTCTTTCTTTGGATCTGTTAATATTTGCTTTATACATTCAGATGATCCTATATTGGGTACATAAAAATATATAAACTTCTTGTTAGATTGACCCCTTTATAATTATGTGATACCCTTTTTTGTTTCTTATTACAGTCTTTATTTTAAAGCCTATTTTGTAGCCTATTTTGTAAGTATTGCTATCACACCTTTGTTTTCATTTCCATTTGCATGGATTATCATTTTCCATCCCTTTGCTTTTAGCCTGTATGTGTCCTTACATATGAAGTGAATCTCTTGTGTGCAGCATATAGATGGGTCTTGTTTTTTATCCATTCATCCACTCTAGTCTTTTGTTTGGATAATTTAGTCCATTTACATTTCAAGTAATTATTGATAGGCATGTGCTTATTGTAATTTTGTTAATTGTTTTCTGGCTGTTTTGTAGTTGCTCTGTTCCTTTTTTCTTTTCTCTCTTCCTTTGTGGTTTGATGACTATTTAGTGTTATGCTTAGATTCCTTTCTCAATATCTTTTGTGTATCTACTATAGGTTTTTGTTTTGTGGTTACCATGAGCTTACACATAACAACTTATGTTTGTAAGTCTATTTTAAGTTGGTAACAACTTGTTTGAACACACTCTAAAGCTCTACATTTTTAACCTCCTCCCAGTTAATGTTTTTGATATCACATTTCACATCTTTTTATTTTGTATATCCCTTAGCTAATTATTGTAGTTACTTATTTTTACTTACTTTTGTCTTTTAACCTTCATACTAGCTTTGTAAGTGATTAATCCAATGCCTTTACAATATATTTACCTTTACTGATGAGATTTAGGCTTTTATATGTTCTCTTATTACTCATCAGTGCCTTTTCTTCAGTTTAAAGAAGTCCCTTTTACATTTCTTGTAAGTCTGGTTTGGTGGTGATGAACTCCTTTAGCTTTGGTTTGTCTGTAAAACTTATTTCTGTTTCAATTCTGAATGACAACTTTACAGGTTAAGGTATTCTTGGTAGGAAGTTTTTTTCTTTCAGAACTTTGAATATATTGTGCCACTCCTTTTGGGCCTGCAATGTATTTTTTTAAATATTTTATTTATTTTTGAGGTGGGGAGGGGCAGAGAGAGAGAGAGAGGGAGACAGAGAATCTGAAGCAGGCTCTGTGCTGACAGCAGAGAGCCTGATGTAAGGCTCCAACTCACTAACTGTGAGATCATGACATGAGCCAAAGTCAGATGCTTAAATGACCAAGCCACCCAGGCACCTTGGCCTACCATGTTTTGGTTGTAAAACCTGCTTATCATCTTATGGAGGTTCCCTTGTATGTAATTAGGTATTTTTCTCTTGCTGATTTGAAGATTTTCTCTTCCTCCTTAACTTTTGACATTTTAATTGTAATGTATCTTGGTGTGGATTTCTTTGAGTTTATTTTATTTGGAACTTTCTGGGCTTTCTGGATCGGTATGTCTATTTCCTTCCCAAGGTTAGGAAAGTTTCCAGTGATTATTTCTTCAAATAAGTTTTCTGCCCTTTTCTCTCTCTCTCCTCCTAGAATCCCTATAATGTTAGTATTGGCCTGTTTGATGTCGTTCCATAAGTCCCTTAAGTTATCTTTACCTTTTTTCCTTCTCTTCTCTTTTTGCTGCTCTGATTGGGTGAGTTCCTGTAGCCTGTCTTCAAATTCATTGATCCTCTCTTCTGCTCTATCTAGTCTGCTATTGAACCCTTCTATTGTATTCTCCAGTTCAGTTATTATGTTTTTTAGCTCTGTGATTTCTGCTTGGAACTTTCTTATATTTCCTGTCTCTTTGTTGAAATTCTGTGTTCATCCATTCTTCTCCCAAGTTCAGTGAGCATCTTTATGACCATTACTTTGAACTCTTTATCAGGTAAATTACTTATCTCCATTTCCTGAAGATTTTTTATCTTACTCTTTCATTTGGAACATATTCCTCTGTGGTTATATATTGCTTTATTCTCTGTGTTGGTTTCTCTGCATTAGATAAAACAGCTACCTCTCCTAGTAGTAAAGGGTGGGCCTTGTGTAGGGAATAAACCTTATTGTCCACCTCTGCCCTAGCTCTTCATTGTCTTTCAAACTTTTATGATTATCCAAGCAGCCTATTTTATTTTTACTATCTCCCAGCTATCGAGGATGTGCCAAGACCAGTCAGTGTCTCAAAGGGAAGGATCACAGTCATCACTTTGCTTCAGACTGATCGGAAGCCAGGCCCTTAGGCAGAAGCTTTTAAAGAATACAAATATATACACTCCTGTGGGACCACAAACATAAACCCTGCTGGCCGCCAGAGCCAGGCAATTTGGAGGTGCCCCTTAAATGCCAGCCACAAAAATCAGGACTCCAAATGAGTGTATAAGTTCCCTTCTGGAAGATGCTAAGAAGGAAAACACAAAGATAGCATGCCTATGCTATCCCTATTAGGGACCTATGTTCCCTGAGAGCAGCTCAGTAGCCTTTAGATGAATGCCAGACCTGAAGCCTGCCTCTAAGGCTAAAGCTCCAGGACAAGTAAGTGAACCCCTTTCACAGAAAGGTTGGGGTGTGTTTCAGTTGGCTACCTGTGCAGTGCCCTAGGGGGCAGTAATCTGCCAAGAACTGTCTCTCCAATTGTTATAGTGCAATGGGACCCACCAGAGCCAGGTGATCAAGGTGGCAGCTACAAACACCGGGTGCCAGAGGTAAAAACTACAGCACCAGACATGCATGAGAGTTCCCCTCTGAGAGATGCTTATGCTCTAGAGTATGGCAGAGGGAGAGCACCAAGATACTGCCCCCACTCTGAGGTCTCTGGAAAGGTTTACAGTATGGCCCTCAGCTTGCAGCTATGATATACAAATAGGCCTTTGTCATAGAAAGTCTGAGCTTCTGGGTCTGTTGCTTCTTTCTGTGCCCTGGGAGTGGCAGCCGTTTAAGAATATTCTCTCTCTGTTGGTTATAGTTATGTGGGACCTATGAACATGAGCCCTGCTGGCCCATCAGAGCCAGGCAAAGTAGAGGTGTCCTGTGGCAACAACTGCTTTGATGTGGTTTCTCTCTCACCTGCTCAGTGCGAAAGGGTCTCTCTGCCAGTTTTTAGGGTTTGTCTTCAGTGGAAATTCTTCTGTATATACCTGTAGATTCAGTGTGTCCATGGAGGAGGTGAGTTCAGGATCTTCCTATGTCGCCATCTTGAACCAGAACCATAAAGCTATTTTTAAGCCCAAATACTTGGTGTTTGAAGCACTGATTTCATAAAGTGAAGAAGAACTAAGTAAAAAGAAGAAGGTATCATTGGCTTTTGCTACTGTTTATTGCCACAAATTTTTCCTCTCAGACAGGAAGAGAGTGGGAGACTCTACCTAGACCTAGTAAGAAAACTGTTCTCCCTAATCCATTTGTAAAATCCTTCATACCATTAACTTGCTTTAGAACCCAGATGACTTGAAGATTAAATATACGAAGATTTGTTAAATCTCTGGAATTGTGTCTAGAGGATCCTAAACATATAAATGAATATATGAGGATGAGAGTGGACTTAGTATATTTGGAGTTGTACCTAGCGTGCGGCCAAACTTAACAAGAACATGGCTGCCCTTAGGCTGCTTTACAGTAGGGGCTGCTAGCCAGGCAGATTCTCTTAGCAGGGCCATGTGTATGACCAACAGGAAGACCTCCCTGAATTTAGCATGATATTTCTGAAAGAGACACTAGGACCTCATGATTACACTACCTCCTACAGAATAGACTTTGGCCTCACTCTGATTAATATTGGGTGTTATCCAAGAACATATGTATATGTATCAAAGAGATTAATTTTGTTTTTAAGTGATTTCTCCCAGAAGGCAGACACATTGCAAGGATGTAAAAAGCAGCATGATTAGCAGTAAACTGTTTTGTTTTATTATTTGGGAATGTACAATTCAGTTCTAAAACCAGCTGCCATAATAAGACTACATTTGCAGTATTAATGTAATGTTTTTGAAAAGTGGTGAGAACCTTAATACCATGAGAATATTTTGGTAAGTTCTTGGCATATAAGAATATAAAAGGATGATAATTATCTTATTTTCAAATTCTAAGATCATAGCCAGATATTTCTTTCCTAAACAGATGGGAGCTAATACATTGTTTCTTAAGAGGTACATAATATTAAAAACAGAAAAACAGAATATGTTGGCAGGAGAATGTATAGCAGTGGCAGAATTTACTAAATTGTACTTGTCATGATAGCATGATGACTTAAGTATATTGAAGAATAGGGGTGCCTGGGTGGCTCAGTCTTTTAAGCATCCAACTCTTGGTTTTGGCTCAGGTCATGATCTCACAGTTCGTGAGTTTGAGCCCTGCATCAGGCTCTGTGCTGACAGTGAGGGACCTGCTTGGGATTCTCTCTCTCCTTCTCTCTCTGCCCCTCTCCTGCTTGTGCTCTGTCTCTGTCTCTGTCTCTCTCTCTCTCAAAATTAATTAATTAATTGAAAATACATATTGAGGATAAATTTAGTAGAAGAAATTTAAAAGTTTACCATATCAATTTTAAGGCACATCTGAAAAATAATAGGAGAAACATTCAAATGAATTTCTATTAATGTATGTTTCACTTAGAGTTTATAATCATGACTCAAAAATTTAGTTAAAGTATCAGGACTTAGAGGTAACTTACTAAAAACCCACTTATATGCAATCAATCTTTCATGTATAGATAGAAAATTTGAGAAAGTACATAAAGTAATTGTCTAAAAACTGGCAATGTTTAGACAAATACAGTTATAATAGTTATTGTTGTGTGTGATTTTTTTTAAAGCAAAATAAATACTCTAAATGCATGGGCAAGATTTAATAACACATGACAGGAAGATAGTCCAATTTTTTTAAGGAACCAACAATACTTAATAATATGAGACAATATACTAGTGGGACCAAATATGTTAGGGAAGTATTGTAGGAGATTGGTAAAGGGAAGGATCTAGTCTTAGAGTAGTCAGAAGAACTTTTGAAAGAAATGAGGGTTCCAGTTGGATTTCAAGATAATTGAGGGACGCTCCTAGTGGAGGAATTTAAGAGAGACCTGTGGATAGGAGCTGCAAAAAGAAATAAAGGAAATAGAGATGGTAGTTTTGGCCCTCATAGAACTTCCTTATAAATGAAGGACTATATACACAGAAAAAAATCCCAGTAAATATTTTTTAGGATCATATTTTATGGGCAATGCAAATTAATACTGTGGACTATCTCTGTACAAAACTAAGGAAGCATTAGAATGGCAGTGCTATTTGGGGGCAAATTAGGGGAGGATTGTGGAAGAAATGGATTCAGAATTACAGGGGAAAGTGAAACTCTGGCATGAATTTCTTAGACTTTGACATTCTCACAAAAGTATTTGATTGCCCAGTAAATACATCTTGAGTGTTCATTTTGTAGCAGGTTTTCAAAGCTTAATAAACTGAATTTGAAAGGTTTTTCCCTTTATTGTTCATTATAAATGTAACTTGTAATTGCTACAATGAACCATAATTACCTACAGCCAGATTAGATGAAATCTAAGTGCCATTACTATCTCTCTTAATTAGAAAAGGCAAGCTCACGGGAAAAGGTAAATTGATCTGATGATGCTGGCTTTTACTTAAGCAGAGCAAGGACATTCAAGGGAAGGGAGACTACAATATTCTAATTCTAAGCTTATTAATTAACTAAAAAGTATACCATTATAAGAGCTATTATTACTGCTATTGGGGGGTCACATCCCAATTTTCTGAAAGCTATAGTTTTTTTTTTTCCTGCTAAAAATCCTTTTGTCATGTGTGTGTCCAATGAAAATCCCTCTTCTGATAATAAAATAGAGAAAAAGAATGGCTTTATGGTTGGGACCAGTGAATGGGCTTCCTCAATTTAATATTCACATATTTATCTTTCTCTTCAATTGTATGCCAGTCATTTTATTATATTTTTTTTCCAGTATCTCGATTTACAAAGGAAGGTAACTCAAACCCAGCCGAAATGGAGGAAACGAAAGAAGTAACCTTCTGTTTCTGTACAGAGAAAATAGTTCTGCAAATATAAAGACTTGCCATGTTTGCTTTTTTCATTTGTAGGCCTCTTTTATTACTGAAGAGGTAATAAATGATTCCCAGAGAATTATATAGATGAACTGCTTCCACTGACAGGATAATAAAAAACAAAGCCAAAAAACAAGAAAAGAATTATGCAGGCCTTTTGCCTGTGCACTCTCAGAACACAATTTCTTTTTTTTTTAAGTTAAAAAAAATTTTTTTAACATTTATTTATTTTTGAGAGACATAGACAGAGCATGAGAGGGGGAGGAGCCGCGCGAGAGAGGGAGACACAGAATTCGAAGCAGGCTCCAGGTTCTGAGCTGTCAGCACAGAGCCCGATGAGGGGCTCCAACCCACAAACCTTGATGACCTGAACTGAAGTCGGATGTTTAAACCACTGAGCCACCCAGGCTCCCACAGAGCATAACTACTGCACTGTCTGTCATGAGGCAAGATCTTCCCATGAAGCTCAGGGCTTCGAGGGACAACTAGCACCAGACTCAAAGGGCTCACTGGGAGAATTTGAACATATTTTAATATAGCAGGGACATTTCACTTTTCTTTCGTTATGGTCAAACAGGACTCACGAACTTTTTCTGATGAAGTAGTCAAAGGGGGTAGAAGGGTACAGACTTCTCTTCTACATATTTTATACTGGAGTTGGGATACAAAATGGTATGATGCCTAAGGGTATCACATTTGTAGTAAGAGAACTCAGGGTTTGAATTAGTCTTGCTGTGTGACCTTAGAGAACTCCTTTTTTTTTTAAAGCAAAAACAATGTTGCTACAAAACAATATAAGCCAATTGTAATAAAAACATTCAAACCATATCTAACAAATACAGAAAAAAAATTTCTTTTTTCTCTTTCACTCTTACTTCTTGGAGGAAACCATATTTACCACAAGCCCAAAGGGACCTTTTTCTTTTTTTCATTAAAAAATTTTTTTGTAATGTTTATTTATTTTTGAGAGAGACAGAACAGAATGTGAGTAGGTTAGGGGCAGAGAGAGAGGGAGACACAGAAAGCCCAATGCAGGGCTTGAACTCATGAGCTGTGAGATCATGACCTGAGCCGAAGTTGGATACTCAACCGACTGAGCCACCCAGGTGCCCCCAAAGGGACCTTTTTCTATACATACACTTTTTCTATCATGTGGATGCTATTTTTTATTAAAAACAACAACAAAAAAGGGATTTCACTTATCTAACAGAAATACTTCTACTGAAAATTATGTAATTATGTGGGTGAGTGGTGTTCTTAACTTTAAAATGGGCTGTTAATTCTTATTTCAAAGGAATCTGAAGAGTATTTGATGACTTAATGAAAGCCAAGTGCATGGCAGAGACTGAAATATGGAAAGGGCTCAATAAATGCTGAATGTTATCCATGGATCTTAGTCATTTTCTCTTCTCTTCTCTTCTCTTCTCTTCTCTTCTCTTCTCTTCTCTTCTCTTCTCTTCTTTTCTCTTCCCTTCCCTTCCCTTCCCTTCCCTTCCCTTCCCTTCCCTTCCCTCCTCTCCTCTCCTCTCCTCTCCTCTCCTCTCCTCTCTTCTTCTCTTCAGGGTTCCATGACCACACAAGCACATGTCACTCATCCAAATTGTCCCAAATCCTAGAAATGGTCACGACTCATGGACGGTACTCAAGCAGTGATTGCAGAGTGAATGAACACACCCTACGTCTAATACATACTGAGCTTCCTTGCAAAGATTGAGTATATCAAGTTCCTTTCTTGTGAAAGGTTCTCAAAGCCAGGGCCTCTTGTCCTACTCATTTTCTTCTCTTCACGACATAAAGTGGGTCTTAACAAATACTTGCTAAACATATTGGCTTGCTCCTAATTTAGTGAAGGCCAGAGCTAATCCTTACTTCAGTGGGAAGGAATCTGAAGGAGCAAATTCTGTAAAAAAATTTTAATTTATTGTATTTAAATGTAATTGATTTAAATTTATTTTTAGAGGTTTATTGAAGATAACCAGCATACAATAAACTACTCATATTTAGGTTGAATAATTGGAGGACTACTGACATATGTATGAGTCATAGAAACCATGCCTTCAATCAGGATAGTGAATATAACTATCATGTTCCACATCTTCTTTTGTGGCTCTTTGTAATGTTTCCCTCCTCTACTGCCTGGTCCCTGAAGGTGCCAATTCTAAAGGCCCACCATAGGGTAGAATGAGAGTCTCACAGCTTCATTTCTCTGAGGCCCACTGTCATTATTTTAAAACACAACACAATTCTTTCTACCTCCTTGTGAAATTTAAGATTAAGAGTGTTTGGGGACTACTAAGGAAGGAGATCTGATGTTCAGATACATGACTCATCTTTGAGAGAGGCCATAAGAGAGCGAGAGGATTCACTGATGGTTGAGAAAAAGCCAAAGGTCTCTGGGGTCCTTATGGGGTTTGGGCCTGGATTGAGTTCTCTCCTTACTTTCTCTGGATTCCTGGAGGAAAAAAAAAATCTTTACTGGTCACAAAGCACTATCTCTTTATTTTCATGTCAAAAATCGCTTCATTAAGTTGACTTTCCAGTCTCATCTATTCCTTGGGATTTATCCTGAGGAATTAGATAATCATCTCCTATCATTTAAATTAAAATCTTCTAGTTGACTTTCCAGAATTTTCTGGAAGCTCTGTGATTTCTTCATAGTGCCACATCATTAGTTTATCTACCCTGGAGCATGCCCTATCACGGCCTCCATATTTCTCACAAGCCCTCAATTACATGTAATTTTTAAATTTCTGTACATCTGTAGAAGTTCCTACTTAGCAAAATATTATTATGCCAAATAATAAACAGACTTTTTAAAAATAGTAGCAAAATATATAAAACATAAATTTTAACATTTTAACCATTTTTGAGTGTACAGTTCAGTGGCATTAAGTAACATTCATAATGTCATGTAACCGTCACCACCACCTATTTCCAGAACTTTTTCACCATAGGAGAAACTCAAAAAGGACCCTTTAAAAAAAAAAAGGCTTTATATTTTTTTCTCCTTTTTTTATTATTTTATTTTAGAGAGAGAGCACACAAGCAGGGGAGAGGTACAGAGGGGCAGAAAAGGAGGAGAGAGAGAGAGAGAGAGAGAGAGAGAGAGAGAGAGAGAGAATCTTAAGCAGGCTCCATTCTCAGCACAGAGCCTGACTCAGGGCTGAATCCCATGAACCTGGGATCATGACCTGAGCCCAAATCAAGAGCTGGACTCTCAACCAATTAAGCCACCCAGGTGCCCCAAAACAGACTTTATTTTTTAAAGCAGTTTTAGGTTCACAGAAAAATTGAGTGGATAGTACAGAGATTTCCCACATGCCTATCTCACCCACCCCTGCCGTATGCATAAATCTCCCTCATTACCAGCATCTCCCACCAGGGTGGTACATTTGTTACTATTGATGAACCTACATTGATGCATCATTATCACCCAGAGTCCAGAGTTTACATTAGGTTTCATTCTTGATGTCCTACATTCTGTGGATTGGGACAGAAATATAAACTACATGGGGGTGCCTGACTGGCTCAGTCAGTAAAGCGTGTGATTTCTGATCTTCAGGTCATGAGTTCAAGCCTCATACTTGGTGCAGAGCTTTTTTTTTTTTTTTTTAAAAAAGTATAGATGACATGTATCCCTCATTGTGGTACTATGCGGAGTATCTTCACTGCCCTAAAAATCCTGTATTCTCTGCCTTTTCATTCCTCCTCCACCGCACCCCCTGGAAACCAGTGAACTTTTCACAATCTCCATATTGCCTTTTTCAGAGTGTCATATAGATTGGAGTCATACAGTATGTAGTTTTTTCAGATTGGCTTCATTTAATTATTGCATTATTATTAATGCATTAATATGCATTTAAGTTTTTTCCATGTCTTTTCATGGCTTGAAAGCTTATTTCTTTTTCGTGCTGAATTATACTCCATTGTCTCCATGTACCCATAGTTTATTTATCCATTCACCTACTGAAGGACATCTTGATGGCTTCCAGTATGCTCACTTTGGTAACTATTTTTTTTTTAATTTTCTTTTCTTTTCTTTTTTTTTTTTTTTTTTTTTTGAGAGAGAGCACGAGTGAGCAAGGGTCAGAGAGGGAGAGAAAAAGAATCCCATGGGGTGCAGAGAAAGAGGGAGAGAGAGAGGGAAAGAGAGTACAGAGCTCAGAGCGGGGCTAGAGCTCACTCAAAGCAGGGCTCAAGCTCACCCCATGAGGGGCTCGAACTCATGATCTGTGAGGTCATGGCCTGAGCTGAAGTTGAATACTTAACCAAGTGAGCCACCCAGGCACCACTCACTTTACTAATTGTTAATAAAGTTTCTAGGGATGGCTGGCTGACTTGGTAGAGTACGGGGTCATGAGTTCAAGCATCATGTTGGGCACAAAACTTACTTAAAAATAAATAAATAAATAGTCTATAAATCTGCATGTGCAGGTTTTTGTGTGGACATAAGTTTTCAGCTTCTCTGGGTAAATACCAAGGAGAGGGTTGTGGAATCGTATGGTGAAAGTATGTTTAGTTTTGTAACAAACTGCCACACTATCTTCCAAAGTAACAGTACTATTTTACATTCCTTTTGGAAATGAAGGAGACTTTCCCAGCATTTGCTGCTATCAGTGTTTGGGATTGTGGCCGTTCTAATAGGTATGTCGTAATATCTCAGTGTTTAAATTTGCATTTACCTGATGACATGCGATGTGTAGCCCCTTTTCTTGTGCTTATTTGCTCTCCCTATGCCTTCCTTGATGAAAGGTTTAAAACAGACCTTCTTCGTAAGAATTTTTAAAAAGTTATTAACTCAGAAATCATGTTGAAAAATTTATGCAGTTTTCCTCACAGTTGGGAAAGTACGTAATGAGACAAAGTATAGAATGTCACCTAAGCGGTTATTTAGGTTTTCCTTTTTAGCCACAACTTTTAAAATAATGTAAAAGTAGGACGCAAGCATCCTACAGTGCACGTAGAACCAAGGTACCTATGAATAGAAGGCAGAAGGACCAATTAGTCAATACATATACCTTCCACATCTTGTTCTCCTATTTTTTCAGTCCTAGTTCAAATTGTACTTCCTCAAGGAAATCTTCCTTGTTAACCTTCATCAGAAATAGTCTCTCTTTTTCCTGAAATATGCTTAGCTTTTAGTTTCCTTCACTGTGCTTTTACTTTGTGTCTCATTTAGAACATATCTCCTCTCCCAGAGAACTGGTTCCTGGAGAACAAGCTCCTATTCATTCATGAATGGGATAGTTTATTGTATGTCTATGATAAAATGTTGATCTTTTTTTTAAAGTGTATTTATTTATTTTGAGAGAGAGAGAGAGAGCATGAGCACAGGAGGTACAGAGAGGGAGAGAGAGAATCCCAAGCAGGCTCCACACTGGCAGCACAGAGTCTGACACAAGAAATTGTGAAAACCTTATAAATAATAAAGTCCATCACAAAAAGACTAACACTTATATGAGGTTCCTAAAGTAGCCAGATTCATAGAGGCAGAAAGAATCTCATGAACTGTGAGATAATGACCTGAGGCGGAATTGAGAGTCAGATGCTAACTGGATTGAGCCACCCAGCGCCCCGATATAATGCTTATCTTAATCTCGCTTTGAAGTCCATTTACTTCTGTATTAAAAGTTAGTTTTCCCTGAACCACCAAAATAATTTTTAAAAAGAAGAACAAAGTTAGAAGTCTCAGATCCCTGCTTTCAAAATTAATTCTATAAAGCAATAGTAACCAAAGCAGTGTGGTACTGGCATAAAGACAGACATATAGACCAATGGAATAGAGTGGAGAGCCCAGAAATAAACCCTCGTGTATGTGGTCAAAGATTTTAGACAAGGGGTGCCAAGATGACTCAATGAGAAAAAGACAGTCTTTTTATCAAATGATGTGAGGAAAACTGCATTTATAGATGCAAAAAAAAATAATATTGGACCTCATCAAAATTAAAAACTTTTTAATTTTCAAAGAACACTAAGAACAGAATGAAAACAACCCTCAGAACAGTAGAAAAATTGCAAATCCTACAATTGATAAGGGATCGATATCAGAATATATAAAGAACTCTTACAACTCGATAATAAAAAAAAAAACCCGAAACAATCGCAAAGGTCTTGAGTAGGTTTTTCTCCAAAGAAGATATGCAAAGAGCCAGCAAGCCCGTAAAAAGATGCTCAACATCACTAATCATTAGGAATATGCAAATCTCAACCACAGTAGGGTACCACTTCATTGCCATTAGGATAGCTATCATGAAAATAACAGAAAATAACAAGTGTTGGGGAGGATGTGGAGAAATTAGAACCCTCGTGCACTGTTGGTGGGAATATGAAATGGTGCAGCTGCTATGGAAAACAGTATGGTAATTCCTCAACAAATTAAACATAAAATTAGATATGATCCAGGCATTTCCACTTCTGGTTATACACCTCCAAAATGTCAAAGCAAGAACTCAAATTATTACTTTACACTCATATTCATAGCAGCATTATTCACAGTAGCCAAAATGTGGAAGCAATGCAAGTGTTCATATACAGATGGAGGGATGAAGATAAAATAGGGTATATACATACAGTGGGATATTATTAATGGGATATTATTCAGTCTTCATGTGGAAAGAAATTGTGACACAATGTGGATGAACCTTGAAAACATTATAAATAATAAAGTCCATCACAAAAAGACTAACACTTATATACGAGGTTCCCAAAATAGCCAGATTCATAGAGGCAGAAAGAATGATGGTTGCCAAGGGCTGGGGGATGGAGGGATGAGGAGTTCATGTTTAATGATAAAGAACAGCAGGTGGAAAGGAAGATGGAACATGGCGGTGATGGCTGCACAACTGTGTGAATGTACTTAATGCCACAGAACTGTGCACTTAACAGTGGTCAAAATGCAAATTTTGTTACATTTATTTTGGCACAAAAGTTTGATTTTTGCTCTTCAGTCTTATTTTCTTTATTTTCCTAGATGTCTAAAAGTAGGTCTGATGAGAAATAATGAGACATTTTTTTCCTCCTCATTTCCATGTTTACCGGCATCCTTCTGGACCTTGTTCGTGGACAAAAATGATCTAGTGAGATTTAATCAATTATACTCTGGAAGCATCTGTGCCATCTATAATTTTTTCCAGAATGGAAAATCAACAACAGAATCCTTGAGCGCAAAGATAATCAAATCTAACTCCCCAGTTTTACAGACAAAGATGCTGAGCCCCAGGGGGATTTCGTGACTTGAGGAGATAACGCAGCTGCTCTCTGATGCTGTGGGTCCACTGGCATTACTGCTTTAACAGAAGCCAGGTTTACAGACTGTGTACTTCTTGTGGTGCAAATCATATTAGCTAGGAAAACAAAGTTCTGATAAATTCAGTAAACAAAACAGGCATTACAAAAACAGGATTAGGAAGGGGCTCAAAGAAGCCTCGAGGCTTTGAAGATTTTGGAGCTTTTGATCCCTGCTTACAGCACTCAGTAGTTGCGTGACCAAGGGCACTCGACCGCTCACTTCTCTCTGATGCAAATTGAATTTAATTGCAGGGCACCCAATCTAGACCTCCTATGAAATTAAATGAGATAGTACATGTACTGTGTCTGGCATGGAACACACAGTCTTATCAATGTTAATGTTTGCTGTATATAATCCGAAGTTATCTGTTCCATAAGGAAAGAATGAGCTGGGTTTGTTGGTTTGCTTGTCTGCTGGCTTTTCATAAATTTATCAGAACATAAGGGAAGTAGTTAATGGAAACATGTTCTTGAAGAGGAAAAATCATTTCCCCTGAGAAACCAGGCAGAGATGCATTTAAAGGGAAGTAAGCAGGAACATGGGAACTCGCAGGTTGAGTAAAGGTCTCTGGGCCTCCTCTAAACTGACTCCATACCTTTCTTTTCCTCTGGCTGACCTCAGGGCATTGCGGCTTCCTTCCTTCATCATGGTCAGGTCAGCTGGCCAGTCTTAACTGTCCTGTGGCTCCTTTCTCCCTTGAGCCAGCCAGGCAAGAAGACATCATCTCTCAGATCTGCCTGTTTTGGTGGTCACTAAACAAGCGGACAGGGGCTTTTCATTTTTGGGGTTTTATTGTATTCACTACAGAAAAACAAAATAAAATGTTGAAGAGGAGTAAAAGAAATGTCAAAAGGCTCTCATAGTGCTCACATCCTTGGTTATGCGAAACGTTTTACAAATGGAATTAAATTTGCCTTCTTCAGAGTCAGTTTCTACTTTTAGATGACCCTCTAGAATGATCTATTATTGTTATTTCTGATTCTTTTATTCTAAAAATGGAGCAACACAAATTCATAGAACAGCTATGTTATCACAACTCCAGAATTGTAAAATTGTTGTGCTATAATCTTTGTTTTTTTTTTGTCTTTTGTATTTATGGATTTTGTTGACCAAATTGCTGCCTTAAATGCCTAGGAAACTGTGCTAAGAGATATTATTCTTAGATATTCTTTATGGAATTTGGAAGAGTTAAAAAGTATTAAATAGTAAACTTATTCATAATTATTTATGCATACTAAAAACTTATTAGCTATAATAACTTGAGGTTTGTGGGTCCAACCAGATAGTAGACTGTAGGATCTTTAAGGAAAACAGCATTGTCTCCTCCATGCTTCTCTAATAGAAGTTGTAGACACACAACAGATGATTGTTGAAGGGTCAAATAAGTAAACGAATAAATAGAACAGTAATGAACTGCCTTACTCATTAATATTACTATAGCCTTGATTATTTTTTCATTGTATATTTCTCATTCATCTTTTATGCATTTTTTTTAATGTCACAACATTTTGATTGAGTTCTTTTATTAAAAAAAATTAGTTAAGGCAATAATGCCACAATGCCTGGCATTCTTTAACCCCAGGCTCATTATCTCTGTTCTATGGGAACAGATTAATTCTAGCCACAATCATGTATCATTGATTAAGAACATTCTGGGTCACGTCAGGGGTTGAAGCTGGGAAAGGAGCAGCCTGGGGCCATCCCAGAGTGAGTTGAAACAATGAATTTACTAAGTATGCAGGACTAGGTCCCAGGCTTAAGGTGACATCAGTGAGCATCAGACTCCCATGGGGACTGATCTGACAAAGATGCCCAAAGGTTTTCTTTCTATTATCAACTTGCTTTCTTTTTATCTTTAGCCATCTTAAATGATACATATTTTACATTAATTTATAATTGTTCGATTGTCAATTTTTTTTTCTTTTTTACCTCATTTTTGTTTTTGGTCATTTCCTTTATCATAAATTAAAGTTTCTTTTGACATTATTTTCTGTCACTCAAAGCCTATGAGAATATTCACAAAGTACAACTACTTTGTGAAAGAAATATTGCAGAAATCTGACATGATTTATAATCATTTTGTTGCTGGAGCAGGACCAGTAGTTTGTCATGTACAGAAAAAAAATTTTTTTTGTTTGCTGCTGTCTGGGACATAACTGCTAAGTCTAATGTGGCCTGCGATTCTCTTGCTCCTTTTCCAAGAAAGGAATTACAATTACCACAGAAATTAAATCTATGGTCATACATCGCTTCTAGGAATAATAATACCATCTCCATTTAACAGAATTATGTATAAAAGTTCAGAAAATATAGAAGCATAATTAAATTAAAAAAAAAAAAACTTCTAAAACCTAGCTGGTCAATTTAACATCTAAATTCTAAGTTCCTTTTATTTTTTTAAATCTTTTTTAAGGTTTATTTATTTTGAGCGAGAGAGAGAGAGAGAGAGCAGGGGAGGGGCAGAGAGAAAGAATCCTAAGCAGACTCTGCAGTCAGCATAGAGCCTGATGCAGGGTTCGAACCCACAAACCCCACCAACTCCACAAATGGTGAGATCATGACCTGAGCTGAAATCAAGAGTCAGATACTTAACCGACAGAGCCATCCAGGTGCCCTGTAAATTCTAAGTTCCTTTGAAAATAAGAGGAAGTTTAAGGATTCTGTTCATGTGAAGGAAAGGGTAGAGAGGCAGCATTTCTGTGACCCTAGTCACATGTCCTTCTCCAGGATCACTTTGTCAATAAGCTCATAGCCCTCTCTTAATTCAGACATTGATCAATTTACTGAAATTATTTCCTTATAATATCGGTTCACATTTCTGTTTTCCAGCTTTCCTGTTGACTAGTCTAGAGCTGGTCCATGTGAAGAATTTTAATTTTTATTCCAGAAATTGTTACTTGAGTTATTGTTAAATTTTACATTACCTCAGTTAAGCTTCCCTTTTAGTGTATGTTGACCTCTGATTTACAGGCAATATGCAGATGCAAGGGCTGCTCCTTTCTCAAGTGCTTTCTGCCAAGCTTTCATTAGCATTTGGTTAAGGTGATTCAGCGACAAACGGACATTACCATTTACTCAGTACTAAAAAGATGAGTGCAACTGGCAACTCACCAAATAGTGGAAGAACTCATCCCAGGATATGGAAAATGTGTTGTAGGAGAGAAAGTGGCAAAAGGCAACAATGGAAGAAGGTGTTAATTCATTGTCCTTAGTACAAATGGTGAATTTATGACACTGAAATCTGAGTTCTAGTGATAGCCCTGCATGTTCAGGGAACAAGGAAGAGAATAAGGTAGCTAAAGGGAACAAGCAAGGGGGAGAATAACAGGAGTTGACATCAGAGGTAGGTAACAGTATCATTTTAGCATCTGTGTTAAGAATGGACTACAGGTTGGGGTGCCTGGGTGGCTCGTGTCCGACCTCGGCTCAGGTCATGATCTCCCGGTCTGTGTGTTCAAGCCCTGCATCCGCCTCTGGCCTGACAGCTCAGAGCCTGGAGCCTGCTTCAGATTCTGTCTCCCTCTCTCTCTGCCTTTCCCCCACTTACACTCTCTTTTTCTCTCTCTCTCTCAAAAACAAATAAACATTAAAAAAAATGGACTATAGGCAAAAATGTTGAATCAAGGATGAACATTACAGTACAAACATTATAGTACCTCAAAGTAAAAATGAGAGTGGCATGGATTAAGTGGTAAGTGATCAGATAACGGGTAGGTTTTGAAGACAGAACCAATGAGATTTGCTGATACAGAAGATGTGGAAATTGACAGAAAGAGAGGATTCATTCTATATTTATTGACTCAATATATGTGTCAGACATTGTGCTGAGCATCTTGGCCTAGAAAGGTAAAAAAGCACAGTCCCTGCTTTTAAGGAGCAGTTGGCCTAGTACGTTTTTTTTTTTTTTTTTTCCAGACTTTTTGACTGCATGGTAAAAAAAAATTTCATCTAGTTTTGCACATATAGTATCTGCAACTATAACAAAAGTTTCAATAAACTATATTTACCCATAAAAGGTAAGACATAAAAAATTGATGTGAAATATTATTTTAGTAATAGAAAAAGACAATGTTATTTTATATTTTATTTTATTTTAAAAATGCTGGTCAAAATCCACTAAATCAATGGTTCTCAAACATTTTGGCCTCCGGAGCTCTTTATACTCTTAATAATTATTAAGTACCCTAAAAAGCTTTTATTTGTCTGGTTTATACAAATTGATGTTTACCATATTGTAAGTTAAAAAGGATAACTGAAAATATATTTATTTTAAAATGACAATAATAAGCCTATTATATGTTAATGTAACTTAATTTTAATGGAACATATTCTTAAGATAGCCCACTCAAAAATTAGTGAAAAAGAACATTGTTTTACATTTTTGCAGATCCCTTTAATGTATAAGACAACTAGATTCTTATATCTTTTCTGTATTTACTTGGTTGAGATACACTATTTAAACTCAAGTAGATGAAGAAGGTCTGGCTTTACACAGATACATTGTTAGAAAAGGGAATAGCATTTTAATAGCCTTTTGAAGGTAATGGTGGATTCTCTTTGTTACTACACCAAGCTCAATGAATGTAGTTTCTTAAAGGTTACTTGCATCATGAAATCTGAAACTGTGTCAATGAACTTTTATGCATTTTTATTAAAATCCATTGGCCTGTCTTGCACTTTGAATGGATCTTTTACCCATTTATGACTTTGGCATATCACACACTGGTCACTTGGAAAATACTGGTTCACTGAATTATGAAGATTTTCTAAATGTTTATAAACTGCATTATATAGTATCAAAAATTGCATTTGTTAATATTACCATTCATCTCATCAAAAAAGTCATTAAATATCAGGAAGTGTCAAGTTCATCGTCATGGATATAAATTTTCAAAACTTCCAATTTTTGCTGGAGACTTTGAATTTTATAATGGCAACAATGGTACACACTCTTTTTGTTCATATCCAAGTAAGTGGTGGCCACATACCTAGATTTAATAACAATAGTTTCTCAGTTTTCCTTTTAAATTAAAATTGTATGTCATTTGAAAAGTATGTAGTTCCTCTGGTAGTTCAATTGCACAAGAATTTTCCTTGAGGGACACCTGACTGGCTCAGTTGGTGGAGCATGAGACTCTTGATTATGGGGTTGTGGGTTCAAGTCCCACGTTGGGTGTAGAGATTACTTAAAAAATAAAATAAAATAAAATAAAATCTTAAAGAAAAAAGAACTTTCCTTGAGACAAATTTTACTTCACAATTTCCGTATTGTGTCACAGAGTATTGAAAAGATATATACTTGAGATTTAACAAAAGTAATAGTTTCACTGTTTCTTTCACCAAGGACATTCTTAAGTGAAATTGGAATTTTTTTAAGTTTAATTTTTTAAAAATGTTTTTATTTTTGAGACAGAAAGAGCATGTGTGTGAATGTGCACAAGCAGAGGAGGGGCAGGGAGCAGGGGGACAGAGGATACGAAGCGGGTTCTTGCTGACAGCAAAGGACCCAATGCAGGGCTCGAACTCACGAACCGTGTGATCATGACCTAGGCCGAAGTCAGATGCTTAACTGACTGAGCCACCCAGGTGCCCTAATTAGTACTTTTTTTTTTAAAACTGTGGATGCATTGCAATGAAGAATAAAGTGTCTACTAGTACAGTTTGGTGCTACTGGTTTGATTTTTGCTAAAGGCACACAGTTTTACCCACTATTCCTTTTGCACCATGATTGTGGAATACCATATAATATTAAGTTGCAAATGTCAACACAGTGGGAAAGGCAAATAACATCTTATTATTATTATGAAAATAGTTTTGACCTAATGGACCCCCCTGAAAATATCTTGAGACTGCCCCCATCTCCCTTCTAGTTTCCATAGACCACACTTTGGGAACTACGATGCTAAACTGGACTGGGCAGGTAGCCATCCTCAGTTTGACGTAGAGAACGCATTAAAGCAGGAAAACAAAAAAAGAAATTAATGTGGAGGAAATGAAAAAAATATATAGATTTTAGTTTTATTCTTAGTAACTAAGGTCATGGCTAATAACTGAATGAGAGATAATTCAATTTAAGTTTATCCAATTTCAAAAACCATATTCTTGCCAATATAAATGCCATCCTTCTGTAAGGAAATGCTGTGAAAAATCATCACTTGTGTTTGAACAAATATTTACTTAGGATCTGCTATAGGCCAGATGTTATTCTATCATCAGGATTCCTATTACTTCTAGGTGTCATAACAGGCAGAGTCTACTATTAGTCCAGTGGTAGCAATATTTCCTTAAAAAGTAGATAAAAAGAAACAAAATAATATTCTGCATAGTATTACAGTTTATGATGGGCGTATAGAAAGGTAAAAGCAGTACTACCCGGGCCCCATACTTTAAAAGACTCCACTATGGCCCTCCAGTTTTACCTCTACTCGCAAAGTGAGGAATCCGTGGGGTCAAGAGTCATGGTCACCTCAAATTAGCAATCCCAGAATTCCCTCCTTCCAGGTCCTCCTAAAGGTTTTTGTATTCTAAAGGGAAGAATGAGCCACAGGTGTGGATTCCTAGGATAACTTCTGAAAGCAAGGAGGCTGGACTGAGCCATCCATAAGTAAGAACATGAAAGAAATGTGTTTTTTTTTGGTACAGAATAAAGTGGAATGGGAAGAAAAGTGAGCATGGGGCAAGAGGCCCCATTTACATGTTAAATGTTAAATGTGACTTTTAAATGTAACTTTTAGTTAGATAGATTGGGAGGTTGTACCTGAATAGACAAGATACCCTTGCAGAGTTTCTACACTGTATCCTATCACACACATGAAAAATGTACATATTGAATATTAATTTTTGCTGCAAAATTTTAAGAGGTTTTCTAGTGTTGTTTTTGGTAGAATTTGGCCATGGGAAACTCATTTCATTTATAATTGGCTATGATTTGATTTCTTGGCAATTAGTATACTTGGAATTTGCATTACAAAGAGGAAAAAAATACAAATTATTTGGAAACAATGTCAACTTCTTAAATACATAATCATTTATTAGCTTTGATTTTGAAATTTGTTTTTATTTTGTCATAATATTTTTCAGGTTTCATATATTTCCCTATGTCCTTACAAAGCTCATTATGTTTAATGGGTTGAAATTTCAGTATCATTTGATAGCATAGGGTCTAGATTTAGTCCGTGTTGTCTAATACAATATCCACTAGCCACATGTGGCTATTTAAATTAAAATTAAGTAAAATTTAAAAATTCAGTTCCTCACATGCACTAGCCACATTTCAAGTGGCCAACAGCCACACGTGTTTAATAGTCACAGGTGACTACCATATATAAGAATGCAGGTATCGAATACTTCTATCATCATAGAAAGTTTTATTGGACAGAGCTGATCTATGCCAATCTTAACCAGGAAGGATAGTCATTGATGCTATCTTCAGACTACAAATCAAGTCAGTTATGAAGTTTTGGGAGGCATTTCTCCCAACTGGAATGTAAGTGAAAGGATTATGAAGAAGACAGACCATGTTCACAGAATGCTTTGGAGTAAGGTTTCTAAAGCAAGCAGAAATGACGTAGAACGGAGTACAGAGTGTGAAAGAAGCTGGCGGAAAGTGTGAACAAGTCAGTGGATGGAAATGGCGATACTGATAACGATAAACTCAAGACTTTGAAAATGAGAACTTGTGGCATGTAAAGAAAACGAGCACGAATTTAGTCAAAGACAAGAAGATAATTCAGGTATCTGCCTGCTCCACGGAGAGGAAGAAGCCGATCTCTGAGATAATACAGAGGAAATAGCAGCAGAATCTGGCGACTGATTAAGTGTGGTAGGGGAAACAAAAGCTGCCAGGCGACTGAAGAACATGGAGAGATGGTTCTTTGGAGTCAGGGCAACTGGGAAGTGTCCTGTTTGTGAGACTGGACAAACTCTGGGAGGAAATGGAGACTTCCATTGAGAGTGTGGTCAGAGGGTGTCGCCATCAGAAAACAGGAAGAGATGTGGAACTCGATGGGGTCGAGGTCAGTGGGCAAATTATTCACACACACACCAAAAAAGGAAAAAAAAAAAAAAAAAAGAAAAAAGAAAAAGACTGGCTCAGTCCTGAAACAGATGGGCTTTCTCAAGGAAGAAAGAAAATATCCAGCATTCCTGGTTTGGAGGGCACTTTGCTCATTGAGAGGAAGGAAACACAACGCCAAAAAGGAATGCATACAAAAGGGTCAGTAAGGGTGAAGAGTGCAGAAAAGGAACAATTCTAAAAGCCAATAGGGAGATCGTAGGGGGGGGGGGGGGGAATGACAGAGAACCACAGGTAGAAAAAACTTTGAGATTAGAAAAATGAATAGGCCTATGCCGATTATTACATCACTAAAAACAAAAATTTCTCATATTATTTGAATATAAGAGGGCAAGACAATGCCTTGATACTAAGGCATGGTGGACCACATAGAAAATTCTGGAATCAGGACTTTTTATTGCAAGGAGGGCATGCACACTGATTCATGGGGTGACAGTGGAGGGGAGGTGGTTCTATAGGCCAGGGTTTCAAAGAGCTGAGTCATAGGTGTACAATTATTCAGGAGGAACAACTAAAACTTGTAAAATACTGTATTGTTTCCAGAGGGCTCTTATTTCTTCTTCTTTTTTTTAATGTTTATTTATTTTTTTTGAGAGATAGACAAAGCACAAGCAGGGGAGGGGCAGAGAGAGAGGGAGACACAGAATCTGAAACAGTGTCTAGGCTCTGAGCTGTCAGCACAGAGCCCAACGCAGGGCTTGAACTCACAAACCATAAGATCACGACCTGAGTCAAACTCAGACGCTTAACTGACTGAGCCACCCAGGCGCCCCACCAGAGTGCTCTTCTTGAGCATAGCATCCCATTTAAGTACCAACATGCATCCTGTAGAGAAGGCACTACTCTTACTCTCATTTCATGCATGGATAATGAAGTAACTGAGACAAGAAGATGATTATTTGTCTGGGACTATCAGTTTCATCTTGTGTGGCCATTTTCGTTTTTCTTTCCACATTCTGTAAGGGTTTGTAACTTGCAATAATAACCAGGTTCCACCTGTCTGTTTTTGTTTTTTTTTTCTAACTGGCTATCAAATTTTGCTGAATGGACTCTAATTGCTCTAGGACCCTGTAATGCTTTAAAAGTTCACCCTTGGCCAGGGAAGAATAGAAATAAAAGGGTTTTCAAATGTGTTTTCGTGACTATGTTCCAGTGTCCAAAATTGGCTTATATTTTGGCTCAAACCTGTTGGAAATGCCATATGCTTAGTGCAGATTTTGTTTTTCTTTTCTTTTCTTTTTTCTTTGAAAAATCTTTTTTATTTTTAAATAATGTCCACAACCAACATGGGGCTTGAACTCACAACCCCAAGATCAAGAGTCATATGTTCTACCAACTGAGCCAGCCAGGCACCCTATGTCTTTCCGATCTTACTGAGGCCATTTTATCATGGGAGGAGATACAGAGTTTGAGCTCCTATTGCTAGGAACAGACTCTGGAATAATAAAGGAAGGTTACATGTAGATGAAGCTATACCTTACTGGTATTTTCAACCAAAAACTTTGGTAAAAAGTATATCTCTTTAAGAGCAAAATAGGGCAGGGATTTTTGTTTGAAAGCTTTAATTATAAGCAGTTCACTCCCATTGGAGACAGGAGTAGAGACTTGCTCTTTTTATTTCTATTTCTGCTGTGCATGTAAAATAATGTAAAAGAGAGTGAGAGGCAGTAAGCCTGATTTAAGCTTTTTAAAAGACTATGGGAAAACTTTTAATTATCTCTAGCAAACAGTTTAAAGAAGATGGACAGCACCTCATCATGTCACTTCTCTGGTTATAACTTTCCTGAGGCTCTTATCTTCTTCAGGGAAGAATCTGGATCTCTCACTGAGGTGGAGAGATATTCTCATCTTTTATCCTTGACCTACTCATCTACTTCCAGGTTCATCTCCTGTCAACCTTAACCTACATTCTCCATCTCAACCACACAGAAAACCCTAAATACACAATCATGTTTCATACGTGTCTTCAAGATCCACCTCGCCCTCCATCCCCTGTTCCAGAACTCCCTGAGACTGAGTCACTCTCCCCTGTGCTCAGCAAAGCTTCCTGTAGACACTACTACAATGTCAAGTACTCTGTTCAGTCATTATTTGTTCCTGCCTCTTCTCCATCTCCAGGTTTTGGCTCACTGAGGCAAAGGATCCTTCTTAAAATACTATTTGTGGTTAAGTGACAGCCCCCAAATATTTCAATACCACACATCATTTATTTTATAAAGCAGGTGTGCACCAATGGGAGATACCACTGTAAGAGCTGCGTGGATAGGAAGGGGCTGAGGTGGGAGGATGTTAGGTTAAGGAATAGTAAGTGTGCTAGCAGTGTTGAGATCTTGGAAAAATTGGCTCTAATATTTCCATGTTTAAATGTATAGTTGGTTTAATACATAGTTGAATTTGAGTGGGATATTAACTTGTGTCTCATTCTCTGAGAAGTTGGAAAAGCACCTTGTGTTTTGGAAGACTTGAAGGATCCACTTGTGGTGGTGGCATCATTCAGTCATTTGGGTGGAAGAACATGTACAGAAGGACAATAATGTCTCTTGGGTTGAACTTGAAAATATAGCTTAAAGTGGTGGCAAATGCCATAGCAACAGTAGCATAGCAGCCCAACGCAGTGGGCTAATTAAGGAAATCTACATAAGTTTTGATCCTGAAAATTAATGTCAAGTGTTTTTAACCTGATAAGAATTTTTATTTTAGTGTATTTCAGGTAAGTTCTAAATCTGTGATTTCTAAAGGACATTTAAAGAATACAGGCTCTGTAGCGTCTTAATAAATATTATATTGTCTTTTAAAGTTTCACTATGAACATTGGGAAACATCAGGTTAAAAAGGATGAGGGTGGGTTCTTTACTATTGTTTTTAATAACTGATGATGAATTATACATCTCCAAGTGATGTAGGTGGTATAAAGTAGTTTTAAATTTTCTTCACGACAGATCACTATCTCTGTCTATCTGTTCCTTCCTCTCTCTCTTGCTGTCTTTGACTTGCTGTCCTAGTATGTTTGGCTGCTATAAAAAAATGCCACAGACTGGGCGGTTTATAAACAGCAGAAATTTATTTCTCACAATTTAGGAGGCTAAGAAGTCTAAGATCTAGGTGCCAACATAGTTATGTTCAGGGGAAGATTCTATTCTTGGTTCACAGCCGGCACCTTCTTGTTCATGGCTTGTCCTCATACGGCAGAAGGGGTTAGGTGATCTCTCTGAAGCCTCTTTTATAAGGGCACTAATCCTATTCATGAGGGTTCCGCTGTCATGAATTACGTACCTACTAAGTCCCCACCTTCTAATACTATCATCTTTGAGAATTAGGATTTCAACATGTAAACTCTGGGGGAATGCAAACATTAAAACCATGGCTCTTGAACATCCCAGAAAGCTGTCTCCTAGCATTCATCTGGATATAAATGGTAGAGGCATTTACTATTCTGTCTTCTCCTGATTTAAAAGAAAAAAAAAAAGATGTAAGCAAGGTGATGCTCTGAGATTTTCCAGACACATCCCCTGAACTGTGATCAGTCTTGGCCTGGCTAGCAAAAGTGAGAAGCTAAGAGGGTGGATATTTAGTGTTTATTCACATGTTTGCTCAATGCAAAATGTTACAAATAGTGTAATATGTGGTAAAGGGAACTAAATTTTTATAAAGCTCTTAATGTACAGCATCATTCCCCAAAGAATGTTTCATTAAACAAGCAGTGAACAACGAATAATTGTAAAGAAATTTTGAGCTAGGGAAATGCCAAGGTCACTTCAAGTAGGCAGAAATAGCTGAGACATTCAGGCTACTGCTCAAAGGATTTGAATTGTACTGATGTGGACGTATTAAATGTTATAAGTTAGAGAGAGACAGAGTCAGAAAGAATCATCTAGATAAGGCAAATGATCCATTTAGTTCCATGAATTTATTTTTTTTCTACTTGAGTGTGGAAAAACATTTCAGAATGCTTTTCTTTCTTACATTCAACACTCACATCTGTGTCAGCAGAAGATTTTCTACTTTGACAATAAATAAAACGAGGTGGGAATGAGAATGGAAAGAGGAAGTGTTCTTACTAGTAAATCACCCTGGGTTTGATATAAGACTTAAACCTTTCAAGAAGTAAAATATGTTTTGGACAGTGATTGCAAGAAACAATACCAGTTTATGCCACAATGTGAATGGTGTGTTTGACCAAAAGGACAATACAGTACACAATAAAACAAAGGCAACCAAGAATGAATTACAGAATCATGTTTGCCTAGCTTTAAATTTTTTTTCTGATCAAATTTTATATGACAATTCATATCTTTTTGGTTTTGACTGTTTGGGGGGGGGGTCCTTTTTCCCCTCCCTTGAAAGAATATGAGAGGAAATGATTTTTGCCACTAAGTCAAAGGGGGAATATTTACATAGTTCCTCATGATGTGACCAGGAAATCCTGTGTGGAAAAAAAGCTGCAGAAAAAGGAGGGAAAACATGTCGCCTGCTTATGTTTTCTTAAACTTCCCCTGATCCACCCTGAGAGCCAATTAAAATAAGGTCTCACTTTTTTTTTTTTAAACCATGGATGTCAGCACGGAGGCTCATATTTCAGGGTTTGCTTATCTTTGCTGTTGAAAACCTAAGGAGGTGGAGATTCAATGTATTTGTCTGCATCTGTCCAGTCCCAATAGGGATGGTTGGATCTCCATGTGCAGAAGACATTCCTGCTTGGGAGGCTTCTAATCACTTGCCTGACATGCCATCAGATCTCCCGCTGACGTCTGTGAGCTGTGTGTCCAAAGCAGAAAGGATATGGGCTCTGTGATCTCTCTCCTGAATGACAGTGATGCTGGCAGCCAGGAGGGGGCTGTCACTTCAGATCCCACAGCAAGTTGAGCAGCAACAGCTGCCTTAGGGAAAACCAGATGCACCAATATTCTGAATGTGCTTTCAGGTTTGCTAGGAATGTATAGACTTGTTGCAGTTGCTTTGCGGAATTCTGGTGTTTGAAATCTGTCACACAGCCAGTTCCAACTGGGGGAATAATAGAACTCCGAGCACTAGGTGCCATGTACTAAATTTTACGTGAGGGTTCACACGTTCTTACTGACAAGTTTTATGGACCCCATGTTTTAAAAAAAGAAACTACCCAGAATGTCTAAGAATACATGGTGAGTCAGCTCTATAAATGGTAATCTGGCAGCACATCTGTTCTCCAACAACTCTGAGCCAGTTGTGTTCTACCTGTAATGTATTCTATCTTTGTGGTGGATGGGGCCATTCTTTACCACCTGGGAATGAAGAATTAACAAGTTAAATGAACTGCCCTGGAGAAAGTTAATTTTATATGGAAGGAAGCACTGTTATTGTAATTCAGACACAAAATCATGCCTTTTATGTTATCTATATTTGTCTATGTCAGCTAGTGGGTATTCAAATGGGACTCACTCTCATATTCCTTTTCTTTGTAAATAAGGCAGCCTTTGCATTCCCCTGATCAGATTCTCTCTTTCGATAGCTGTTTCCCCAAGTTGGCTGTTTTTGTCACTTTAGAAAGTGTAAGCAGGACGACTTAAGATTATATCACAGAGTTCAAGGTTTTAAAGGCCATACTTCTTCCTTGTTCTGTATTGACAGAGTATCTTGGCCCTCAACCTAAGTGGCATTTGATACTTTTGAAGCTCAGTTGAATTCTTTGATCAGCTAATAAGGATTTTCATTAATCCAAAGCAAAAGCAGGAGAAACGAAAGTCATAATGTGATGAACTTTCACCACTGGAGATTTTACGTTTGGTGAAGAGGATGCGAGCATGTTGCATAAGCAGGATGCTGTTTGACTTGTTCTCCCGGTGTCTCAGGCACATAGAACAGTGCCTGGCATGAAGTAGGGACTACAGAATATTTATTGAAGGAAAGTAGGAATGAGTGAATAAGCAAATTAATAAATGGCAGACTTTCAGAGGAACTTTCAGTGTTATTCTGGGAAGAAAAAGGAAGAAGACTGGCTTCACCTCTTTCAGCCATTTCCTTCTTCCTCACCTTTAATAACATAAATGTATGTTGTATGCATTAGAGGGGCGAAGGTAAGGTGTCTGCCTTCCAGCCTTTTCCATAACAGCTACTTATTGTGACGGCTGGCTTCAGGTCCTCAAGCCCTCTAGTATCAGAGCCATTCCACCGATTCCCTGGAAAGTGCTCTCTTGTATTGTTCCTAAGACTCAGAGGACGTGAACTTTGTGGTTTGCATCATTGTTTCCCATCTCTAATTCCCTACACGCACTGGGCACTCTGTTAGCATTATTGTTGAAGTGAATTTTTAAATTTCAAAAGCACATTTTCAAATATAGTTATAATAATATTCTCAATTAGTCTAAATGGTTCTTTAATTACTTTCTGCTAATAGGGATGCTTAGAGCATTGCAAAAGTTCCTTATGACTGGACATTTGTCTCTCCAGCTTGTGTCATCTGTCTTTTTCTGATCCTCAGTTTTCTCATGTATACAATGGGAATACATTTACCTTTTGAAGATTTAGTTGTACTCAAGAAAGCCTGTATAAAAACTGAACTTCCTGCACATTGTAAGTACTCTGCTCACAGCTGCCAATTATTAGTATTGCCTGGGATCAATATGAGGGATGGGGGATGAAGACACGAAAATGAAAATCACATTGGTTTCCTCTCAAGCGTCAAGAGTCTCAGCACTTGCATAAATGGATGGTAATACAACTGTGCAATAATAATAAGTGAATAAAGTGATGAGGAACATAGTGATTAACTTTATCAAGAGTACTCCAGGAAAACTTCTGGGAGATGGGAACTTGGACTGGAGACCAGAAGAATGAGTAGAAGTGTTCCAGGCAAAGAACATAGAAAAGGGTTATTGTAGGTGGCAGAAATAGATTTGCAAAGACTTGGTACATGGAATATTCATGAAATAGAAGTCTAGAATGACCAGAACCTTTGATGAGGGTTCAGACAAAATGGAGGTGGGGAAACACAGCGGTCAAAATGGTGGTCTCTGCTGGAGACAGATTGTGAGGAACTTGTATGGTCAGCCAGGGGATTCAATTTAATTTTCCATAATTTAATCTGTGTTTTAGGAAATTAGCTTGGGGGATAAGTATGAATGATAGCATAGTGGTTAAAAGTATAGAGTCTGGAGCTAGAACTGCTTGGATTAAAATCTTGCCTGTGCTATTTACTAGTTTATGACTTTAGGGTAATTTACTGCAATTTCCTGCGCCCTCTTGGTTTTCTCAGCTGTAAAATGGGAGAATAAAAACACATGCCTCCTAAAGTTATTGGGAGGCTTAAAGGAGTTAGCCTATAGTTAGGATAGTATGTGGTGCATAATTAGTGTTATAAATAAGTGTTGGTTAAATAATAACAGTAAATTAATAATAATAAAAAATAAGTTAGTTTAAATGATAATATAGAGTAGAATGAGGATAACATGGAAGCAAAGGCAAGGTGGGAGGTTTTCTCATGGACCAGATGAGTAGCAAGGCTCAGCCTTACAGTCATTTTAGTGGACTACAATAATATTGTGGGAAAATTTTCTGGTCCAAAACATAGAGGAATCTGAATAAAACAACAGTGTTTCTTAAAACACAGGTGATCTTGAAATCATCAATGAGTAAGAGCAAGTACAAAAAAACACATAGTAATACTCAAACCAGACCCAGGTCCTGTTGTTGGGGACTGGGACCAGCAAGACTTGGAGAAGCCAGGCTTTGAGACATGTGCATCTTGGGGTACCTGGCTGGCTCAATTGGTAGAGAATGTGACTCTTGATCTCAGGGTCATGAGTTCAAGCTCCACGTTGGGCATAGAGCTTACTTAAGAAAGAAAAGACGTATGCATATGGAGACCTGAAATTATCTCTGTAAAGCTAGAAGCATCGAAGAGCTTCACAAGCTATGAAATTCGGGCCAGAAAATCTTTTATCTATTGGCCTGGGGCATGTGACAGGAGCATTTTTTCCCATATAGTTCCATAAATAAAAAAGTGTCACCTTCAAAAATATAGGTAAAGCAGCTCTGGGGTTCTAATGAATATTACAATGTATGAGATTTTAAGCCAATGAAATGAACATAAAAACTGCTCCTGAACAACCCAACTATGTGCTATATAAAAAACACACTTCAGATTCAATGACATGGTTGGGTTGAAAGTAAAAAGGTGGGAAAGGATATACCATGCGAATTTTAATTTAAAAAGAAAGGGTAGTTCTATCAATACCTAATGAAGTAGTTAGACTTCAGAGGATTGAAAATTGCTAGAGAAAAGGAGGGACAATACATAATGATAAATATTTTTAAGAATATATGTATTTATTTTTAAAGTAAGCTCTACACCCAAACTCATGACCCCAAGATCAAGAGTCACATGCTCCATTGACTGAGCCAACCAGGTGGCACCATAATAGTACATTTCAGACTAATCTATCAGGAGAACATAACAGACCTGATGGTATACACACCAAACATATGTGAAGGAAGGAAAAAAAAAGCTGAAGAAAAAACTGACACAGCTGAAAAGGTAAGTATACACATCAAAAATTATAGTTACTTAGGATGTAGAAGACCTGAACAATACAATCAACCAACAGGTCTACTTGGCAGAGACAGAGCACTTCACCCAACAGCAGCAGAACACACGTGTTTCTAGGTCTCCATAAAAGAGTAACCAAGATATCCTGAGCCCTCCCAGAAAGAATTGAAGTCGTATAGAGTATATTCTCTGACCATAATGAAATCATACTAGAAACCAATAACAAAGAAAATAGGGATATCTTCAAACACATGTAAATTAAAAAATACACTCTAAAAAATCCATGGGCCGGGCCAAAAAGCAAATCTAAAAGGAAACAAAAGCCAAAAAGAACAGAATGGAAATGAAAATACAGCATATCAAAATACGTGGGATGTAGTTAAAACAGTTATGAGAGAAAAGGATACATAGCGTTAAATGCTTACATAAGAAATGAGGACAGTTTTCAAATCAGTAATTTATGTTTCTATCTCAAGATACTAGAAAAGGAAGAGCAAAATAATTCTAAAGCATCAGAGGAAAGAAAGAACAGAAATCAATAAAATTGAAAATGGTAAAACAGTAGAGAAAATTAGTGAAACAAAAGTCTATGTTTTCAAAACAGAAACAATTAAATTGATAGACCCCCGAGCAAGAAGGATTAAAATAAAAAGTAAAAAACAGAAATTAGCAATATCAAGGATGAAATAGGTGACATCAGTCCTCAACTAAAGCCATTAAAAGGATAATAAGAGAATATCGCAAATAATATCCTCACAAACTCAACAGTTTCGAAAAATATTGACTGATTCTTTGAAAAACTCGAACTAGTACAACCCATCCAAATTAGCAGAATTGGCATGTGCACACACACACAATTAATTTGCTTACCAATTTGTTAAAATATACTGAGTTGAACTCTACTGCAAATAACTTTTAAGCAAACTTTCTGTTTCGAATATTCTTGAGCAGTAAAGGACAATGATTAAGAATTCTGGCTTTGTGGTCAAATAAATGCATCTGCTCTGTTGATCCCTTGGTTGTGCAGTTTTGAGTCAACTAAATAGCCTCTTCCGTGCCTTTTTAGGGAAAAGGATGACAGCAAGGATCTATCTCAAAAGATTTTGATGATTGAATGAACTCCAAGCTTGTGATGTACAATACCTGATAAACTGCTCGAAAAAAAAAAAAAGTTAGGTTTTATCAGAATTTGATATTGCCTTGGTGCTGTCATTATGTAATCAGCTAAAGCTTTGTATGGAAGTCTGATTAATAGAGTTTTCTGTGTGTGGTTGGTATGAAAATGCAGACTTTAATGACAAAGGTCTTATAAAACAAGAAAAAAAGAGCTATTTATACTGAGCTTCTGTGGTACTGATGCTCTGTGAGGAGCTTTCACCTATATTATCTCTTTCAGTATGAACAACAGTCTTGTAGAATAGTAACTATTCTTTTCATTTTGAGTTGAGATAAGAGAAATCCTGTTTCAAAAGCCACATGTATAGTTAGCAGCAGAACTGTATTCAAGTTCCCCAAGCCCCTATTTTTACTTCCTTGTAGCATGTGATTAAGCCATAATATTGATTGAATGGAGATGAACTTTTCCTCCTTTTGATGCTTCATCTATTTTAACTGATTGAAGTAGTTCATGGCCTGATCGTCTATGCCTGCTGTTGTATGTGTAACCGTGGTGGAAATAAGTCATGAAATAATTATGATTTTCATAATTTCTGGTTGATCTGTGATAAACTGCCAATGCATATTAGGCTATAAATTCTGACTGATGAAATTATAGATAGATAGATAGATAGATAGATAGATGATAGATAGGTAGATAGATAGATAGAGTTAGCTACCAAGAAAGTAAGAACCAGTCAGGCTTGACCATAAATGAATAAAAGACTAATTTTTTTTACTAAGTATTATAGAACTTGGGCAATTTTAAAGCCTTAAGAATGTGCCCCTAAACTTTCGCAACCAGGAGAAATGAAACTAGCAGGCTATAACAGAGAGGATAATGACCCACCTTCCACAAATCTCAAACATTTTTAAAAAACATATGTTTATTTTTCGAGAGAGAGAGAGAGAGAGAGAGAGAACAGGGGAGGGGCAGAGAGGGAGGGGGACAGAGAATCCCAAGCAGGACTCCCCACTGACAGTGCAAAGCCAGGCTCAGGGCTCCATATCACACACCATGAGATCATGACCTGAGCTGAAATCAAAAGTTGGATGCTTAACTGTCTGACCCACTCAGGCACCCCTACAAATCTCAAATATTTTTAAACATCAAAATATGGAAGTGTTGAACCACTATATTATATCCCTGAAACTAATATTACACTGTATTTTAACTGGGATTTGAATAAAAACTTAAAAAAAAAACACAAAAGAAATATTGAGAGGAATTAAAGAAAATTTAATAAATGAGGATGAGAGGTAATGTACTGTGCCCTAGGTTTGAAAGAGTCAATAAAGTAAAGACCAAGTTAATGTATAGGTCTTCAGAAATCTGAATTAATATCTGAATAGTTTAAAAAATGATATATCACAGTACACTGGGAAAGCTTTTAGTATTTGTATATATTCAGATACATGAATGAACATGCTGTTTTATAAACATGCATTGATAAAAGTATTTCATATTAATAAATTTAGAGTTTATATTGCATTATATTGCATTTATATTGCATGGGAAAAATAAATTATTCCATGTTTAAACACCTGAATAAAGGAGTGCCTGACTGGCTGAGTCTGTATAGCATGGGACTCTTGATCTTGAGGTTGTGAGTTTGAGCCAGTCCCATATTGGGGGATAGATTGTACTTAAATTTGTTTTTAATTTAAAAAAACATTTGAATAAATACTCAGGTGTATTTTTTTCTGTCTTTCTGGATTTTTAATACCATTTAGGTATTTTTGGCTCAGTTTGCTCATATTGAATAGTTGATAATACGAACTTTAGGAAGGCTGTATTTTGTATTTCAATCTTCGAGCGCCCTCTTCTGGTTATTGGTAGGCATGAGAAGTTCTGAATTTTATCCGTGGATTTCAAGATTTGTGTCAAATTTGTATATCCATATTTTTTGTAATGAAATTTTTGAAATGTGACTGTAAATAGTGTTGATAATCAGTGATTGATGAGTTTACCTGAAATACAGTGTATGATGACCAGGAATCATTTATATACACTAGAAACCTCTAAGAAGCTTACATCTAAGGGCCAAGATACTTTGATCCTTAGGGATTAAATAGGAACACCCTAAGGGTGGGGAGACAGGATACTGATGTAATTCATCAGTTATTGCATGTCATGTGGAGTACTAGGTATTCCCCAGCCATCATCTTAACCAGTTCAATGGTTGCTGGTTTGACAAAGGAAATTGAGGGCAAGAGTTTAAGTGACTTTCCTAAGATCACATAACTGATAGAGCCAGGCACTGAGGCCTTCTTGACTGCAAATCTTATCCTCTCTCCATTAATACGTGGTGGGAAGTAGAGAGAGAAGCAGGAAAAGAGTGATGTGTGCCAGAGAAGAATTTGCGGCTTATTCATTCAATTACTCGTTTAACAAGCATGATTGGATTTGTGGATTTTAGAGTATACATCAAAATAATTTAAATGTATTTTAACTTATAATATTTTAATGGGAAAATAGATTGAGCTATAAATATTGTTATATGCTATTACATCTCTTCATTACATACTAATAAGTACTAACAAATTGTGTTCTTATCCTTTTCTTAACACAAAAAAATGTATTTTTTTATTCCCCAAAGAAGGGGCACAAAGATAGAAAAACACAGGTTTTTGCCCAGTGCTCACTACATGCTAAATATTTATTTTGTTTTTATTGTTAAAACAACGGAATGGTGTAATGCACTGAATTTTGATTATCCTGATAAGATAACCATACTTCCTGGCTTGTTGAACAGTCCTGCCTTACTCTTGTTGTCCTGGGGTAATTATTAATAGCACCTTTCACTGTTCAAAATATCCTAATTTTCACAATATGTCTATTTATATATCTTTTGTACTTGTGGAAACCAAGGCCCAGAGAATTCAAGCAACTAGCCCAATGTGACCAGTTTGTAAGTTGCCAAGAGTTGAGAGTAAATTCTTCCTGACCCTAAGCCTGTCCTCTTTTCACTGTGCCAAGGTTGTGTCTGTCACATCTTCTGAATTTCTTCAGGGTCTTTTTGATCCTCCCTTGTCTATTGAGGCATATAATTCATTGCTTATCTTGTAGTCTTTATAGGCTAAGACATAACTGTGATTAAACTTTCCACATAAAATAGAATTCCATTTTCAAAATGAAACAGATCTGGTGGATATGATCACTCATGATTGCTAGCAGCTTTTTAAACTGCTGCATTTGGTTGCATTGCAGAGTGATCATCATACAGTGCTTTGCTGGGTCATATTGAAGGTTTCTTATGATGTTGAAAGGAAGTATTATCTTTATTTAATAGTCTGTCCTTTCTGTGGTGCTCTGTCAGATCAAAGTGTTAACCTTGTTGAATAATAATTTTTCTAATTAGCTCCTGGTGGAAGTGTGTCATCGTCAGAGAGGAGAGAGTCCTTTGTATGAAGACTTTAAGTACTGGGGTCATCAAATGTATAGATCCTTGAAGTTCGTCCTCAGGACATTTGGCCATAGGTAAACCATGCAGTATGGATGTAGGGTCAGAGATAGAAGGTGGGGAGTAGGTTCAAGCCAAAATGTGAGATGCACAGCAAAGGGCACCGTTAGGGGAAGAACGTGCAAAAGGGCAGCCTCCAGAGCATATAAGGAGTGTGTACCTCCAGGGAAGCCCTTTCACCCCCTTTTTAAAAAGATAGTGAAGTGAGGGCATTAGAGATCTGGATAATAAGACACTATATCTGATAAAACTCATTAACTTTAAAGTGACTTGACACATTTCTTTCCCCAAGAGTATTTGAATTTTAAAAAGTGACGTATATGGTAGACAGAAATCTCAGCATGGGTTGACAGCCTGGACATATTTCAGTGAGGGGTCTGCTTGGAAAAAATCTCAGTTTGGAGGTGAAGGGTACCTACTCTGGCAACGGATAGGCTGCTTCTCAGGGAGCACCATGCATTTAGGTGGACTTAGAGAAACATTGTGAATCATGATTTTAAAAAGCTGTTCTCTTTCTGGGCCCTAGTTCTGCCATAAAGTGTCAAATTATATACTCCTTTTCTTCTCTCTGTCTGGGCTTAAAATAACATACACATAATACAAATATATCATAAATTTTCTCACTTTTGTGTGAGAAACACTTTTGTGTTTTATGTGGTGAGAAAAGTTGCTGTGGTTTTTTGTGTGTGTGTGTGAATAATGAGGAATCAGGAGAGAGAAATATTTCATACTCTGCACTTTGTATAGAGGAAAACCATCCTGAATCTTGCAAAGGCACACTACAAAGTCAGCTAGCTGAGAAGCTGTCCAATTTTTGCAAAATCCAGTTGGAAGAATTCTTTTCCATTTTATCAGCATCGTTATCCTTATCTTGGCTTATTAGGGATTGCCCAAATATATTCCAAAGTACATTTAAAGAACCCCCCCCCCCTTTCTTTTTCTACTCACATGTCCTCATGGTTAGCCCCTTAAGAGCCCATAATCAGGTGAATTGTTTGTGCTATTAAGTGAAGATGGCCCTATGCTGGAGGTACCCTGGTGTGCTGCCATGGAAATGCCATGATCACTGACACAGCACTGGGATTTTTGTCCATACTAGGGAAATGAGAACAGAGAAAAGGCAAGTTGAGAACTTTTTAAAAAGGGTCCTAAATAACCTCAGTTACTCTTGTTCTTTGCTTATACAGCAGATGTGACCTTTAAGGAGTTTAATTTTTACATATAACTCTTAAAAATAAAATCCAGTGATAGATATATTAAAGTGGCCTGGTAGCTACAGTTAGCTAGTCTGGAAACAAAGAGTATAGAGATTTCTGTTGTTGCTGTTTTTGTTAGTGATAATAACTATCTCCTGGTTATTGAATTTTATTTTATTTTATTTTATTTTATTTTATTTTATTTTATTTTATTTTATTTTATTTCTTTTAATGTTTATTTTTGAAAGAGAAAGAGAGACAGAGTGCTAGTGGGGAGGGTCAGGGAGAAAGGGAGACACAGAATCCAAAGCAGGCTCCAGGCTCTAAGCTGTCAGTACAGAGCCCAGGCCCACAAACCGTGAGATCATATGACCTGAGCCAAAGTCAGCCACTTAACTGACTGAGCCACCTGGGCTCCCCAATGGCAACTGCATGTTAAGTAGTTAAATGCCATAAAGTATGGAAAGCATTCAGCATGGCTTTTAACAATGTACAGGCAGCTAAAGCTTTCCCTCTAAGATTTCCAGCCCTTGCTTATTCAACCAAACACTAATGTAGACACTGCTATGAAGAGGCTCTACAGGTGTAATTAAGATACTAATCAGCTGATCCTAAAATAGATTGTCCTGGATTATCTGGATGGGTCCCCTGTAGTCACAGGAGTCCTTAAAAGCCTAGGAGGAAGGCAGAAGCATCAGTCAGAAAGATGTGGCATAAGAAGTCAGAGATATGTTAAGCATGAGAACGACTCAGTCCAGCACTGCTGTGAGCCAAGGAATGTGGGGAGCCCCTAGAAGCAGAGAGCAACCCTGGACAACAGCCAATATGGAAACAGGTACTCCAGTCCTACAACAACATGGGTATGAATTCTGCTAACAACTGAGTGAACTTTGAAGGAGACTCGTGTCCAGAGCCTCCAGCAAGGAACGCAGCAGCCCTGTTAGCACATTGATTTCAGCATTGGATCCAGAGAAACTATCAGACCTCCAGAACTGTGCAATAATAAACTTGCATTGTTTCAAACAGCTAAATTTGAGGCATTTGGTTATGGCAGCAACAGAAAACTAATATAGGCACAAAGGAATGACCAATAGCTGTCTTTCCATTTCTTTTTCTTTCCTTGTGCCCTGCTCACTGATTCATCATTGCTTTCTTCCTCCCTTATTAGTATCCATAATTTATTGTCATTATTTCTGTTGTTGTTACACACTTGTGATCAGAGGGAGTATGAGAAAGAGAAGCACTTCTCCATTGTTAGAGTCATTTTTGCCCTTGCCCTTCTTAGATGCTCATTTCTCTCTTACTGCCTTTTTCTTGTTCATCCTCATCTGTCCTTCCTGCAGAGGTTCCAAGTGATAGGCTGCGTTGGCTAGGAGTATGACCAAAATTATTTGGGACTTGGGGGAAAAACGTATAATTTGTTTATTCACCCAAAACCCCTGTACTCTGTTGTTAGGTTAAAGTAAATTTGAATAGAGACAAAGAAAGAAAAAGGTGAAAGTGTCCTAGAAATAGGCTTACTTTTTATTAAAATATTTTTTAATGTTTATTTATTTTTGAGAGAGAGAGAGAGAGAGAGAGAGAGAGAGAGACAGAGCATGAGCAGGGGAGGGGCAGAGAGTCCAAAGCAGGCTCCAGGCTCTGAGCTGTCAGCACAGAGCCCAATGCAGGGCTGAAACCCATGAACCTCGAGATCATGACCTGAGCTGAAGTAGGATGCTTCACGGACTGAGTCACCCAGGTGCACCAAAATAGGCTTATATTTAATGTAACGATTTTTTGTTTTTGTAAAACACTGTGGAGGTGATTGAGAAGGTAGCAATCACAAATTGGTGAGAAGGATGGAAATCTACAATAGTCTAATTCAAGGTCAGAGTCATTAGTACCCAATGTCTGTTTTTACCATCAGGGTGTCCTCATTTTAATGAGTTGATGTTCAACAGGCAAAGTGCTTAGCTCAACTATGATATCATATAATAGGTGATGTCCTCCAAAGCTCAAAGTATCCCTTACTAAAGACAGCTGATGATAAGATGATGTGATGTGTTTAAGCAGGACAGTCAGGCTCACATCTTGTAAGACCTTAGTAGAGGTTACTATGTTAAGGCCTCTTTAGAAACTAATCTGTCTTGGTTGTGTATCTCTTCATCATATTTAGCAGCTCAGGTTTAGGCAGAAGAGTTTTTTCCCCAGACAAGCACGAGGAGGGATTTTGGGAGTAGAGGATATTTGCAAAAGAGTGGGTATAATTTCATACCATGAAGACTAAGCTGGTCATAGAGGAAAGTAGACTCTCATGCTGGAAATGATCATTTTGAGATAATGAAAGTTCACACTTGACATATGAAAGGCGGTTCAAAGATACCAATGTATCATGTGATAATGTACAGCTTAGAAGAAAGTCAATCATTTCCTGTAGCTGGATTTCTTGTCATCATTATTTATGACACTAAAATACTTCCTGAAGGTAGACAGCTTTAGACTTTATTTAAAAAATTCTCACTTACATAACCTTATTTCCTATGAGAGCACTATGAGGTAGATGTCTTTATTTCCATGTTGCAAATTGAAAAAAAGCCAAGACTCGATAATTACATCATTTGCCAAAGGTCACTGCTTAAATATTGGTTCAGATGAGATTCACCATTTATGCTCCCTAATGCCAACATGGCTGCTGTTTTCTTCCAAGCTCTTGATGGCCCCCACAAGGGCACTCAGAGAGGACAGTTCTTTCCCCCACCCCAGTTTTTTAAAAAATTGTGGTAAAATACACATAATCTAAAATTTACCTCTTAACCATTTTTAATTGTACAGGTCAGTGGCATTAAGTACATTCATACTGTTATGCAAACAAAACCTTTATCCATCTTCAGAACTCTTTTCATCTTCCACAACTAAAACTCTGTACCCATGAAATAACAACTTCCCTTTGCCCTCTTCCCTGGTTCCTGGCAACTACCATTCTACTTTCTGTTTCTATGAATTTGAGGTACATCACATAAGCAGAATCATGTCCCATTTGTCTTTTTGTGACTATATGGCCCTTTTTAATTAAAAGTAAGAATTCCAGGACTCTTGCAAGTCTAGATAAGCCAAGACATGTTTTATCTGGATTCCTGGCTTGCCAAGTGATGTCCTCATTGCTGCTTGTGGCTCGCTTGCAGACTTGAGGCATCTCACACCTGTAGGCTCTGGTAAGTTGGAGGTCCTGGTCCCTGGGGAATGGACAGTGGGGAGGAGTGTTTCCTACAAAGGATACAGTAGCATCCCGTTGAACCTGGAATGATGTACTGCCACCTGTTTGCTTAGGGGATCTCATGCCAAAGGACCAGCTGGCGCAGAAAAGAGTACTATACCGGCAAGGGTAATTGACCTGTCTTATTTCATGAGGAGATATAATTGCTGTTACATATGGGAGCAGGGAAGATTATATATCTAGAACTTAAAGGATTCACTGGAGTGCTTCTTGGTACTACCTGGTGTGATAATAATGTTGAGGGACAATTGCAACTATCAAGGCCTGGCAAAGACAAAGAATGAATGGTGGAAGCTCCTCAGTGGTGAAGGTCTGAATCCTTCCTCCAGGTAAGCATCCTGGACCAGTTGAAGATGAGGCAGAAGTGAGGGAAATCTAGAACAGACTGGGTGAGGAGATGATGAACCTAATTACAGCTCATTTATGATTAACAACCTTTCAAGAAATCTGTGATAGAGTAGATGCAATATGGGCATGAACAGATCTGAGTGCTTCAAAGAGTGTATTATAGCAGAGGTCTTTATTGCCCCTGGCCACATCTCCTTGGTTTGCATCTGATTTCACCCATTGCCAAGGTGGGCAGCTCTTTATGAACTTAAATTCAACTCTGCAGGCAGCTGTTCCATCCTAGGACTGTAATATATACCTTTGAGCTTTCAAGGTGCAGAAAGTGTATGTGGATTCTATAGCCAAGAACTGGAATTTTTAGAGTCACCCAGCTGGCTGTAGTCTGGGACTTCACTTGAGACTCTTGACCAGAAGAGCCACACACAGACTCTCCACAAAGCTTGAACTCCCTCATGGCATAACGGCTGGGATCTAGGTATAAGCATCCTGAGAGAAAGAGCCACAAAGAAGCTGTATCATGGTGGTGTTTCTATTAAAATCTGTTCTCAAAGCAGTCACAAAGGCCAGTCCAGGTTCAAGGGGAAGGGAAGTAGATTCTACCTCTTTATGGGAGAAAGATAAGTTCTGGAGAAATTCTCATGGGACAGGAAGTATTGTTATGACCATTTTTGTAGCAGACAACCTATCACAGATCTGAGGAATAATAGAAATTAACTGAGGCAAGAAGGAGGGGGTGAGATGAGATAAGGAGGAAGAGCATTCTAATAAAAGAGGAGAGGATTTCAGGCTCTGTGGGAGGTGAGTGAGGGGCTGCTCAGCTTCAAAGCAGAAAACCTGTATGGGAGACAAAATACTGAGGCACCTGGGTGTCTGAGTTTGCTAAGCCTCTGACTCTTGGTTTCAGCTCAGATCATGATCTCACGGTTCCATGAGTTTGAGTCCTGTGTCTGGTTCTGCACCGACAGCGTGGAGTCTGCTTGGGATTCTCTCTCTCCTCCCTCTCTGTCCTTCCCTCGCTCATGCATCCTTGCTCTCTCTCTCTCAAAATAAATAAATAGTGAAAAATAAAAAAGATAGGGATTGCTAGGCAGGCTGGGGCAGCCCAAGTAGGGCCTGGTAGCCCATAGTAAGAATTTTGCCTTCGTTATAAAACAATTGAGAAGATTGGGAGCATTTTATTATTATTTTTAATATTTTTAAAGTTTATTTATTTTGAGAGAGCAAATGAGCAGGGGAGGGGCAGAGAGAGAGGGAGAGAGAGAGAATCCCAAGCAGGCTCCATGCTGTCAGCACAGAGCCCAATGTGGGGTTGGAACTCAGGAACCTTGAAATCATGACCTGAGCCAAAATCAAGAGTCAGATGCTTAACCAACTCAGCCACCCAGGTGCCCCGAGACTGGGAGCATTTTAAATGGAAGTGAGTGTGTGTGTGTGTGTGTGTGGCGGGGGGGGATGTTGTAGTTTAGAGGGGATAATGTGGTTGCTCTGATTTGCATTTTTGAGGCACTACTTTTGTTACAGTGGAATGTGGATTGGAGGGAGGTAAGGACAGATGACAGGTTTATAGGGAAGTGTGATGGACCTCAGCAATACAGACCTGAGAAATAGAGATATGGAGATAAACAGAGTAACTTGACTATGGTCAGATAATAAATTTGTCAGAAACTAATTTAGTTGTTTTACGGGGTAAGGGTAGGAAGAGCATTCTCGAATGACTCAGGTTTCTGGCTTGCACATCTGGAGAAAAGAGTGGTATTATTTAACACGGAACACTAATTTTGGGGGAAGATCAAGTGTATAAGTTTTGGGCTTGAGGGGCCTTTCAAACATTCAAATGCAAATGCCAGTTTGCAGGGCCAGGAGCTCAACATATTTCTCCAGAATATCTCAAACAGATCTTCCTATGGTTCAGCCTTTACTTAGGAACTGGAAACTCTAGTCTTCTACAAATTAGTCTCTGTCATCACAAATTCCTCTTTAATCAGGTCTTTAACCAATAGGTATATACTGAATACAGTAAGTACCAGTTATTGTTCTAGGCAAAAAGGATACTGTTGGAAAGAAATCAACATTTCTGCCCACAGGGAACTTACATTCCAGTGGTGGAGACAGTCAATTCACAGACAAATAAATATGAATTATAACAGGAAGTGTTATGAAGAGCAAAAGTAAGGCAGATACTGTAGTGGAGAGTGACAGGTGGCAGTCATTTTAGACTTTAAAGGGAAGCCATCTTTAATGAGATGACCTTTAATGGCAGGCTACCAGTGGGAATCATGGGGGACTGGCTATCCAAAGTCAACTGAGTGCCCACCAAGTGGCTGTACTGTTCTGACTGGGCAGGACTCTGACTTAGAGGCACTCAGTCTTAATCCCACAGACAGTAGCTTTGTCCCATTGGCTCCTGAGCCCAGGACATTTAGTACACTAAATGTCTGAAGACTTGATTAAAGTGAAAGTACCAGCATGCAGATATCTGGGGGAAGAATGTTTGAGGCAAAGGGAAAAGCCACTGTGAAAGCCTGAGTTAGGTGTGTTCCTGATATATTGGAGAAAGATTTGGGAGCCAGTATGACTGGAGATAAGGTGGTAGGAAATGAGGTTCCAGATGTATGTGAGGACTAGCTCATAGAGGGCCTTTTAGGTCTGTGACGAAGGTTGGTTTTATTCTGTCATAGGAAGATATCAAAAAGTTTTAGGTAGAAGAGCGACGTGATCCAAATATTTTAAATGGATCCATCTGGCTGCTGTGAGAGAACAATCTAGAAGGGAGTAAGGAGAGAAGAGCAGGGAAACTAATGTGGAGGTTGCTGTGGTGATCCAGAAAAAGCAAATAGTGGCTTGGATCACGGTGATGGAGGCAGAGATGTTGGGAATGGTCAGATCAGGGATACAGTTTGGAGCTGAAGTCTACAAATAAGATTTCTCCACTAGGTCACAGTGTGGCGCTGTTTCCTCTCTGCACACTCGTTCACCTCCCCAAGTGAGCTGGTTTGATTTGCTTCCCTGGCCATCGTGCTGATCACCCACTGCTTGCTTGGTCCCCAAAATGCCACCTTCTGTCACATCATATGTTGCCTTCCTGAAGTGGGGACAACGTGCTTCCTATCCCTCTGACGTGACCCATGGTGCTTGGTCTCAACATATGTGCCTAGACTCTCAGCCTCTATTTCTTCAGAGTGATTTTTTTCCCATGATGTTCCTTGGTCGCTTAAGCAAAAAGGCCCTGTTTACCCCACCCCTCTGCTCTCCAGGCAATACTGGATGTGTCGTGCTGCAGCCATACCTCAGGGCAGCCTGCTTCCCTAGAGTTGGCTGAAGTTATACTACAGGTGAGAGAAGGTTGAGAATCATGTGTCGTAAGGTAATATTCAAGTTCAAGTACATCAGATAGTGATTTCACCATTTTAGGAGTCTTAGAACATTAAAAACTAAAACTGGTTCATCATGAATTGCACAGGAAAAGATTCACTGCCTCACATCTGAAGATATTTGCTCCTCATACAATGACACTCATTAATTTGGTATTAAATATTTTACTTGCCTTTGACTTCTTTTGTACTTTAATTCTCAAAATTGTCCTTTAAGTCTGTAACATGCCTCAAGCTTTTTTTTTTTTTTTTTTTTGGAATCAACGAAGGATTTCATTATTAAGTGAATGAATGAATGAACAAGTGAATACTTAAGTAAATAAACGACTTTGCCTCAGAAGGTTTGTAGCAAAGACCTAGAAAAAAGAAACAATTGTTTATTTTGTAGAGGAAAACTTCAGGATGCCTCCTTTCATGTGTATGAGGAGTGCTACACAGACATTGATTTTCTTTGGATACAAGATCTCAGAAAATGATATTAGGCATTTTTTTAATTGAAATATATTTAACATTTAACATAGTGTAAGTTTTAGCTGTACAACATGTTAGTTTGATATATTTATATATTTAATATGATTGTCATGGTAGTGATAATTGGCACATCTATTCATCATAAATACCTAAGAATAGAATAAGCATTTATTAGGAAAAAGTTCTGTACAAAGAAAATTGTGAACTATTGGAAAGAATTAATAAAGGTAGTTGTGGGGCACCTGGGTGGCTCGGTCAGTTAAGTGTCCAACTTCAGCTCAGGTCATGATCTCATAGTCCGTGTGTTCGAGCTCCGCGTCAGGTTCTGTGCTGACAGCTCAGAGCCTGGAGCCTGCTTTGGATTCTCGGTCTCCCTCTCTCTCTCTGCTCATCCCCCACTCACACTCTGTCTCTCTCTCACTCAAAAATAAATAAATACTTTACAAATTAAAAAGATAATAAAGGTAGTTGTTATTGGGATTTTTTTTAGATGATATTTAAAAATAACTTGTTTTCTTTTGCCTGAGACTAGTTAGTTGAAATTATTCTCAGTTGCAGTATATTTAAATGTCCCAATGGTAAAAATTTGGTTATGTAATAGCATTGTCACATTTGAAGCAATTTTTAATGGATGCTTAAAGGAAAAATTATGAATTATGAGCAAAACACAATATCAAGTTATATTTATGGTATTTTTCTTGTTTTTTGTCTCTATGTTAGGCTTGAGGGCTAGTGTCCTAATTAATTATAGGAACTGACAGTCGAGATTCAACCAGCCACTACCATACATTTTAGGGTTAAAGATGAATAATTCAGGAAATATTTAGGAAAGGGTTTTTTTTTTTAATATTGCAGCTCTAATCAGAAGGTGGAATTTGATAGCACCTGGATTAGGCAGAAACTAATGAGGTAAAAATTGCTTCCTCTCTACATCCAAAATTTTTCTCATTTTCACTAGCTCTTTTTAGAGGGAAAAACCCTTCAGAGTATATTTATTGAGTACCTAGAAGGTACAGCACAGTAGTGGAGAGCATCCCACATGAGAGAAAAAATAAATGCTTATGGATCAGAGATGAATTTATAGGAAAATGTACTCTATTGGCCTACTAGTCAGATAGACTTAAGTGTGTTGCTTGTCACATAATATGCAGATTTTCATGTGCACCTGTACACTCCTATTGCTACTGTTGCTACCCAAGATTCCATCTCAGTCAAGGGAATTCCTGCCAGGCACTACTCATTTGCCTTGCACCTCCAGTCCCCCCACCCCCCCTCCCCGGTATGCCTCACTGCTGACTGATAACTTCTCAAAATAACTTATATCCAAAATTCTATCCAAAATAACTTCCTGGGAGACCATAAAGATCCTATAATACACGGTAGTGGCTCCTGGCTTGAGCAGGCCTGGGTTAGAATGAACACTGGGGTAACTGACCCTGCAGAAACAGGCAGACTGAGAGGCGGATGACCCCGTGACTGACACACAAGGAGCGAAACGTGAACACCCACCTTCACATAACAGCACCAGTGTCTATGGGGAGCCATCACCGTGTGGCATTGCTACATCCTTACAAATGCCTTTGTTAGCCGAAGGGAGTGAAGTTTGCTACTCTGAATTTTAAAAAATTGGCCTAGGGTAAAATCATGATGCTATTTTCTGGATCTTGTGGTATTTGTATTGTTTTTTTTAAAAATTTGTAATTGCCTTTGACTTTCTTTCTCTGTCTAAAATTCTCTGAATGAAAGAGCAGTATGAGGTTATTAAGCATGTAAGTTCAACTGTTTCATAGGGTCAATGCAGAAATTTTTAAATCTTTAGTTATATGTTTCATACATAACAAAAAAATAGTCTAAGTAAACTTTTGTTAGCCAAATATTGTTTGTTGTAGGGTAAAAACAGTAAAACCAAGCAAACTATGTTATTTTGATAAAATTAAATAACTTAAACATCTATTTTTATATGATGATAATAAACATACTGATTTACTAAATAAAACTTTTTGCTTTTGGTAGAGCTATAATCATAGAATATCCTTATTTAAAAAGATATCAGGGGTGCCTGAGTGGCTCAGTCAGTTACGCTACTTGGTGAGATCAAGCCCCGCGTCAGGCTCCATGATGGATGTAGAGCCTGCTTAAGATTCTCTCTCCCTCTCTGTCTCTCTTCCTCTCTGCCCCACCCTTACTCTCTCTTTCTCAAAAAAAAAAAAAAAAGATATCATATGCAGTTTATATTTTCATTTAAATTTAAAAAAAATTTTTTTTAACGTTTATTTATTTTTGAGACAGAGACAGAGCATGAACGGGGGAGGGGCAGAGAGAGAGGGAGACACAGAATCGGAAGCAGGCTCCAGGCTCTGAGCCATCAGCCCAGAGCCGACGCGGGGCTCGAACTCACGGACCATGAGATCGTGACCTGAGCTGAAGTCGGATGCGCAACCGACTGAGCCACCCAGGCGCCCCTCATTTAAAATTTTTTTAATAGGCTCATGCCTAGGGTGGAGCCCAGTGTGGGGCTTGAACTCACAACCCTGAGATCAACACCTGAGCCGATATTAAGACTTGGTCATTTAACCAACTCAACCACCCAGGCACCCCTAAAAAGATATATGCAGTTTAAATTCAACTTGATTTGAGTCAAACATATCTTTCTAGATCTGAGTCCATGACAAAAGTATACCTGATGTGGCATTTCAATGAGAACTAGTCTGTCTGTTATGGTAGCTGGTGCCCTGAGTGACACCTTCTATATAATAGTGAAGGAATGACTTAAGTCCTCTTCTTAATAGTAATTAATTTAATTTCTAGAAACTCCTATGGCATTGTTATCAATTATTTTATTGTCAATATTTAACATAAAATCTTGGATGGAATCACTGGGATGTAGAACCAAAGAGTATGTGTTGACAAAAATTAAAACTAAATTGTTTGCTTATTTATTTTATCTATGAAACCTTTTAACGCTAGATGGCACTAAAAATATAGCATGATAAATTCTGTTTTTACTAGGAGGAAATATTAGTTATTTTATGACTCCATAAGTTGGTGCAGTGTTTATATTTTTTAAACATTTAAAACAAGCAAGTGCTACCAGTGCACTTGATTTTTGAAATAGGTAATAAAATTACCAAACTATAGAAATACATAATTTGTAATTAAAATTATTCAAAATGCTATTTCAGTGGCCCATAGATTTTGCCTTACTGCAAGCTTTTTCATCAAATGAGGTTTCTCCTGGTATGTTCACTAAGAGGAAGAAATACGTTGCAAATGGAAATAATGAATAGGCTCTTGAACAGTTTGATAAACCGATTAATGATGAGGCATGAATCATATGAACACATTGATAAAAGATTTAAATTATTGACATGTAGTACTTCCTCCAACAAAGATAACATAAACCTAATGAAATGCCACTAAATAAGGACATCAGTGACTGATGATTGACTTGACATCAATCCAAGGAATATTTACAACTTGTCACTGCACACACTTTGAAATAACTTGAAATCTCACACTTTAAAGGTTTTCTTAAATTTGGCAATGGCCTTAAATATTTTTTCATTATCAGTAATATTTTGTGAAGCCAAAAGAAATTTTATATACTAAGCAAATTTTGATCAGCTGTGCTAGAAGAAAATCTGAGTTACCTTCCTTGGCATATGGAGCCATGGTCAACAAGTAGCCAGTGGATGGGGGTAGGGGAAGGAGGTGTGTTAGAGAGTAAAGGAGTTCAAGTGTTCCGTAGTTTCTGGATTTGGGATATTTGTAGTATTTGCCTGCTTTTAAAAGCTCCTAATTCATGGTGACTTCTTTTCTCATTCCAAATATGTGCTCATTTTTATATGTAATTTTGTATTCTTGTTCCTAAATATGGCTCAAAAAACTGTCAGCTCCAGACTATGAAAGCCTGGATCTACTCTGCTTCAACTCCTTTTAAGTCCCACTAATGGCTTGTTCTTAACTATCTGGACTCATCTACGGTAAGCCCTTTACCTTGCATTCCTATAAAAAGTAATTTTTCATTTTTATTATATACAGTCTGTCTTTCCTTCCCCCCGCCCCTGTTTGCTTGTTTTTCTTTCACTACCTTTGTTTATGTTGTTGTTTGTTTTTTTAATGCCCTTTCTCTTGGTGTTAACTTTCAGATTTCTACTTGCCTACGTCTATAAGACCTGGTTTGTATGTCATTTCCTTCATGAAAAAGGCTCTGATCTCCCTCCCAAGACTCTACATTTTCTCAAGCCAGTCAAGAGTAATTTGTCCCTCACCTAAAAAAAATGTATCTTTATTTCTTTTGTGATATACTTCCTTGTATACTGTGTACCATATATATTTATGAATATGTGTTATTTTCCCTATTGGGCTCTTAAATTCCTGATGAAAGAATCTAAATCTCACCCATATTTGCATCCCTTATGGTACCTAGCACAGTAATACATATCATACTCAACCTACAAATTTGTATAAAATAAATTAATACATGAACATTATTTGATATGAGGGTCACAGAATATGTTTTTCTATGCTTATTTATTTTAACTCTTAATATTTTGGCCTTAGGTGTATGCTTATATTTAAAAAAAATTTTTTTTTTCAACGTTTATTTATTTTTGGGACAGAGAGAGACAGAGCATGAACGGGGGAGGGGCAGAGAGAGAGGGAGACACAGAATCAGAAACAGGCTCCAGGCTCTGAGCCATCAGCCCAGAGCCCGATGCGGGGCTCGAACTCACGGACCGCAAGATCGTGACCTGGCTGAAGTCGGACGCTTAACCGACTGCGCCACCCAGGCGCCCCAGGTGTATGCTTATATTTAAAATAAAATATGCAACAACTAGAGACTATTGGAGAAAATAAAGGAGGGTGTTTTCTTCTGTTTACAGGAAATCATGGTTCCATTGTAATACAGACAATATTACAAGACTATAGTTTTCTCTTCCAGCACATTTTAAATCTATATCAGGAGCTATCCAACTGCAGCCCTTGGGCTAGATTCAGTAAATTAGATTCTTGGCCATAATTCCAGCGTGTATGTTTGGAGGCTTCCCCATACCAGTGAGCAATTCTTGGATGCCAATAGGGAGTCAAGAATTCAAATCAATTCTGACACTAGCTACTAGAAGATATAATCAGATTCCACAGGTAAAAGGCTCAGTCCCACAAGACTGCCCTCCACTTTAGGTGTCAGTCACTAGCCCATGTCCTTGCCTGTACTTCTGACCAACTGGTCATAAGTCAGCGGTTTCCATGACCTCCTCCCTGGGTTTAATTAATTTGTGAGGATGGCTCACAGAACTGAGGAAACCCATTTGCTCACTAGATTACAAATTTATTACAAAAGATATTAAAGGATAGGAATCAACAGCCAGATGAAGAGATACATAGGGTGAGATCTTGAACAAAAGAATTTCTCTCCTTATAGATCTGGAGGCCCAGGACACTGTCACCTGGAATGGTTCTGATTCCCCAACCTCTAAGTGTTCTGAATCCCCTCCTTTTGGATTTTCATGGAGTCTTCATTACATAGGTATTGATAGATTAAATCATTGGCCATTGGTGACTGGTTCGACCTCCCTCTTTCCTCCTCAGAAACTGGAGCTTGGGACTGAAAGTTCCACCTCTATTCATGTTTGGTTACTCTGGCAACCACCACCCCCATCCACAGGTGCTTTCCAGAAGTCATTTTGTTAACATAAACCCAGTTGTGTAGAAAAAGCTTGTTATGAATAATAAGACCCTTATTTTACTTTTATGGCTTTGAAGCATTTTCAGGAACTAAGGACAAGAGACCAAGTATTACAACACAAAATGTTTCCATTGCTCTTATCACTCAGGAAATTCCAAGGGTGTTGGAAACTATAAGCCAGGAACTGTGAATGAAGACCAGACATGTGTAAGAAATAAATGTGTGAATGACCAAATATAAATAATTCTTATAAATCACAATGTCGTATCTAGCCAACTGCCTGTTTTTGTAAATAAGTTTTATTGAGACATAGCTACATCCATTCATTTTTTTGTCATGTCTATGATTGCTTTCAAGCCACAATAGCAGAGTTGAGTAGTTGAAAGAGAGGCTGCATAGTGAGCAAAACCTAAAATCTTTACTATCTGGTCTTTCAATAAAAAAGTTTTGCTGGACCATGATCTAAATTTTATTGGCAGATATGTAGCCAGTGACTGGAAAAGAGGGTCCACAAACTTTTCTTTTAAAAAATGAGCAGAGAATCAGAGAACTACTAAAATTTCAGTTTTAGTGCTATCACTTTTTCAGAGTGTTTGATAGGTTAGAGTTCTGTTGGTAGATATAAAACTTATTGGATAGCAGAAATTATTCAACAGAAAGAAAAGAAGGAGATGGTGTACTTTAGCATTTTTGTTTCTCTTTTTTCAAACTGAGTTTGGAATCAGATTTAACTTATTTTAATGAAATCAAGATGTAATACCTGAAATAATTCACTGGTTTTTAGTTAGGCCTGTTGCAAAGGAATAAAGTTGCATTATCTCCTCTACAATAGGTGATGTATGACTAGCCAAACCATTAGTACAATTACTGTAAAATATGCCATTTCCTATAGTGTTAGTAAACTACTGTTTTATAAACTTATAAACTTTATAAACTTATGTGCAAATTGTCAACTTTGAAGGTAAAACAACCAGTTATTTTACTAACAAAATGGTCTTATTCAGGAATAGCAGAAGAATTGCAATTCAGGACAAGCAAACAACAGCAAAAACCATATAGGCAAGACTGGAGAACAAAGGGGAGAAATGCTTTTTTATAGAAGAAAGGGGAAAAGGTTGTTGAGAGGGGCAGTTATAAGCAAAAAGTCCATTGGTATGAACTGGGAGTTCCAAGTGTAGCAGTGGCTTTTCATTGGCTTAGTTGTGGCCATCTCTAACTGGCTGGGCAAGGAGAAAATCTTCCTTTCTCTGGTGAGAGGACTTCTTCCTAATGGGAATGAAAGACATAATACCTCTCTTCCTCTAAGGTCAGCCAAGGGCTGCAACTAGTGGTTCAGTGTGACCGCTCCCCCTTCTGGCCTCTGGACTCCATTTCTGTTTCACAAAAGAAAGCTGACACCAACTGAAAGACTCCACACTGAATATATACAGTGAAAGAATCTCCACATTGAGCAGCCATCTACAGTGGGCTTTGGTGATGGGAAGGTGGTGTGATGTGGGTTAGGTCAAGTCAAACAGATGTCTCAAGACAGGTCTTGGTAGAAAGCTGTGAGGGGCTGATGCATTCAGGGGATGGAGGGATGAGTGCTCCAGCCCTGAAGAGGGCTTCTAGATAGTGTACCACGGCATCTTTGTATTGCAGATGTAGTCTAGGATTGACCATGGGCCAGATAACTAAAGAGAATTATGGGAAATATCTCTAAAGATGAGGCCGTCAAGGAACTGGAAGACAGCAGAATATGCCATCCCAAAATATGCTATTTGGGCATATTGATTATTTTGAATTAAAGTTACTTAAGAAATAGCCAATGCAAGAATGACACTCTGACCCTCCTATGTCCCTCTGAAAGCAGAAAATAAATCTCTCATGTGAAAGGTACCTTCCCTGCACCAGGAAAGTACAAGATATGTTTATCACCAGAGATAGTAAATTTAGGGCTGAGAAAGGTCTATAAACAAACCTTGTTACTTCTTGACTAATTTACTATTCCATGCGCAAATCCTTTGTCTTGTCAATTCTTCAGAAATTTATTATTCTTTTTCGTAAAGATATAAAATCTGCTGCTTCGGCTGCTTCTTTGAGTCCCTTATTATTATTATATTTTTATTTTTGAGAGGGAGGGAGAGAGAGAGAAAGAGAGAATCTTAAACAGGCTCCATGCTGAGCATGGATTGTGACTTGAGCCTAAATCAAGAGTTAAATGTTCAACCAACTGAGCCACCAGGTGCCCCTGAGGCCCTTATTTTTTATGGGGTTCCAGTATGAATGAAATTAATTGTATTATCTTCCTGTTAATCTGTCTTATGTCAGTTTAATTATTTTTAAAACGATTTTTAAGTAATCTCTGCACCCAAGGTGGGGTTCAAACCTATTCCTGAGATCAAGAGTCACATGCTCCACTGGCTGAGTCTATCCAGTTAGCACCATGCCAACTTAATTATTTAGCCAAAGAATCTAGAAGGGAGGATGGGAAAAGTTATCCACCCCTACGGAACCAAGAGGACAGTGGATTGGAGTAATTTTTAACACTGTTGTTTAAGTCATTAAAGATGAGGTCAAGAAGAAGAAAATGTCAGGAGGAAGACTATGAGCTAGGTGCCAGTTATTCTTATTGGTTTCCTGACTTTTAAGGGGATAATAATTATTCCTCTACATCACATTTACCTCAGGACTGGGATGTGGCTACATGTCTCCCTATTTCCCAGGACGTGTTGCTTCGCAGACCTTGATTTCTCCAACTCCAGCTCCAGGTTTGTGCTAACCTGATAGGCTCACATCAACTCATCACTGATGACCTCTGCTCAACTACTACAGGCTCTGGATCATGATATTCTTTAACACAAAGTCCTCAGGGCATCCTCAGTAACTGAAACTTCCATGTGAGCATCCCATCAAATAACCTAGTACTTGGCTTCATCTCCAATTCTCTCTCCATCCCACTCTACGTTAGCCACCCATTTTACCATGGCCATATAAATGCAGGAGTGACAAACAATTGATGGGAAGTGATACAAAGCCATCTGAGATTAAATAATGTGAGTTTTTAGTGGTTAGATACTGGATTTTTTTTTTCTTTTTTAATATCTTCAGCACTATTTCACAAGAAGTAGTAGAGAAAAGGTTTTGCTCTATAAGAGTGGAATTTAGGCCTGCTAAATAATTCTAGGTACAGCTGATGATCTGGGAGCCCATGACAAGGGAATGAAGAGAGCTCAAAAAGTAATTAATAGGGAGAAAATAGAAGTGTTCGTGGGCTAGAGATCCCTCTGAGGTCAAAGGCTGTATAACAGTCTTAGGTATGAGAGGACAGTAATGACATGAGACTGTGGTCAGAACGGACAACTGAAATTTAATGTTTTGAGATGGAGCAGGCCCTGGTTATGACTCAGTATAGGAGGTAGCCTGAGAATAGCTGGAGTCGAAATAGAGGTGACGGCTCTACTCAGGGTGGAGTCATCTATTTGGGTATTGGATGTATAAAAAGAGTGATGGTTGCTTGCTTACTACTAGGAACGCCCTGAGACTTGTAGAGAAGAAGGCGTGCAGTGTGGCAGTGAGAGGTCTCTGTCCTAAGAAAACTCATAAAAAACCTGCAAGCTAATCTTTCTTAATATTTTAAGAAATGAATTCTTTAAAAAGGCTGTTAAATTGGTTGGTCTTTCCTTCTACAACTCTTGAAAATTTTATAAAACTTCAATTTAGCATTTAGTTATATAAATTTCTGAACAACTTAAAATTGTTTCTTATAATTTAAGTTTTGTCTCCTTTGAGATATATACTCTTTGATGCTGGGAAATTTTATATTTTTACCCCTAGAGATGATATTTTTGTTTCTCTGGTATCTTCCATAACGATAAGCCTGAAGAAGGATATAGAGTAGGAATACGAGGAATACATTGCTTTCTAGTGATTCCAATTTTATGTTTTTATGATTTCTGCACGTATATTTTAAAATAATTGTTGGAGTTCACTTTAGCCTCTAGGGGACTATTGACATAATTAAAGTTTTCTTGGTAAGCTTCACTTTGTCATGAAGTTTAGGGAAGTGAATGGGTTAACTTGGAGACCTGTCATTGTGCTTTTGCCAATCCACGGACAATACTTCATTCATATTTACCTTCTCTAAGAAGGCATTCCTGACAACATTCACCTACTGTTGATTGTTCCTTTTCCCTGGTTGCATTTATCCCCTTGTAGTCACCTCACATAAAAATCACATATTTTAATTTTCTATTTATAAATATATTTTTGATTTTTTTTTTCCTTTGGACTACAAGTTGTGGGAACGTCCCTTGATTCTTCCTCTTAAACTTTGGTATAAATACCAAATAATTTATGTTGGAATTTGTAGCAACATGAAAAATAATGGAATTCTCATTATACACTCTTTCATTTTATAAATATGGAAATGGATACATAGAATAGGTAAGTGATTCAAAGACTTATTCATGAACACACGGCTTGTTAGTGTGTCATCTCATTTGCACAGTGTATATTTGAAGACATCCCCAAGGACAGTGTATATTTGAGGACATCTAAACTCTGTCAGAACTAGTCCTCAAGCAAAAGGTGGAGGGGTTAGGGTACATTGCAGCAAGTTGATGAGTAGAAGCAAAAAGATCAACTCAGAGAAGCTGAATCAGAAGAGACCCAGATGGAATACACGAAATGAAAGTGGGGCTATAGTGCAATGGACCAACTCTACACTCTGAGAGCTAACCTTGGCAGGAGAATAACACAACTAGTATACATCATCAGATTGGGAATCAGGGATCAAGATTGGATTCCAAGAAAGCTTAGTGGGAGCATGACCTTCCTAGTGCAGAACAGAGAAACTGAGGGTCTCCAAAGTTAGTGAAGTGAGAAACCAGGGTGATGGATACATCATCTATATGGATGTTGATGTCTTTAAGAATAAGGGTGGAGTTGGGCTAGAGAGAGATACTGAGGTCAACACTAAAAGATGGAGAGAGACTAAGAGATAATGAGGTAATAAGGAAGAGTGATGTATGGTAAAGTCTATCTGATGTGCACTTCAGATGATCAGGTTTGAAATAAGAATGATGAAGGAAGGAATGGAAGTGTTATTAGTGAGAAAGAAAGGCACACCCCACCAGTATGCCCTGTGAAATGTAAGGTATGGAAAAGAAAGCACCTTCACATGTGAAAGGAGAGACTTCAGAGATGTTCAAAAAGAAGTGGTTCTTGAAATGTGGTCCTTGGATAAGTGGCTTTGTAAAAACCTGTGAAAACACATGGGTTGTATCCTCACCTACTGAATCAGAATCTGTGATTCTAGGACACTATTTCAACAAGCAATCTGGGTCATTTTTTTTTTCACCAGTAAGTCTTTTATTTATTGTATTTTGACAGGGAAATAGAGGAGAAAGGAAAAGGGTTATCATGTGTTGCAAAATGACAGCAAACAGGAAAGGCAGTACTTGGAACAGCAAAACCAACCATCAAATAAACACTCCCCGGTGATGAGATTATCAAAGCCCAAGGGTGCTCAGTCTCCTGAAGTTCAGAAATGAGAGAAAGGGATCAGGGAAAGAACAGTGACACTCTTTCCACCTTCATTCCCTCCCTCCCCATAAATTCAAGATTTCACACAAAGCTTTGGTTTCCAGCAGTAAATATGGAATTATATTTGTCCATCTCCCATTAAACAATCTAATGGCTATTTTGACATGTTTCTTGCACCTGCACAAAAGTTCCTGAGTAACTTGGATAGGCAATTATCTTCTCTTCCTTGGTCTCCTGATTCTACTTTCTACCCAGAAAGCCCTCTCATTGCTTCTCTCAACTCAAGGATTAGAGATTAAAGGAAGATGAATCCATCCAAATACAGCAGGATAAATGTTTGGCATGAATCACATCAAGTAATGGTCTTGACCATAAGGGATGGATTGTTCCTAGTTTTTTTTTCAGGATTTTTATATAAATCATTTAAGAGTTGTGAAGACATCCCACAAGTAGAATGGATATGGTGATGGGTATGCAGGCTTTTGTGGGAAGGGAGAGAAAGAAGTATGGTAAGAGTCAAGTTTTTAGGCCCAAAGGTCTGGTAAAGAAAGGGAAATAGGGGAAGGGGAACACAAAAGAAAGGATGGTTCAAGACCCCCATTTTGAGAAGAGGGTCCCCCTGCTTAAGTTTTAGATCCTTTTGCCTGGTGCAGAAACTTTTGTCAAAGATTCTTGGACTATTTTTCTCTCAATACAAAAAGAAGTTTTTCAGCAGTAAAACTCCAAAGGAACATGGGGAAAGACCAACACATTATATTTACACAAAGCAGGCCATTAGCAATTACAAATCAGTAATTTGTGAAGTCCTACAAAGCCCAGACAAATACAGTAACTACCGGGGGTCAACAGTTGGGGAAGACAAGAACCCAGGATCTGTCACACATCATCCAATGCATTCTCTTGCATTTGCCCCATTTCAACACAGTGAGGCAGGCTTGGAGTGATCTTACAGCATGCAAATGAAACCCCTTTTTCTCTTTTAGCTACCATAAACACTATTAATCACTGCTGCAGGGAAGACGCTGGCTCCAGGCACCAAAAGAAGACATTGTTTATGAGTTCTCTGGAAGCCATGGAAGAAGAGCCCGAAAGTTTTAAAGGTTAAGGATTTTAGTCCTTACTTCATATATACATCCCTGGGCAGCACCAGATGGGAGTAGAGGTATTGCTCTTAAAATTTATCTTTACTAACTTACATTTTATATGATAACAAATACCTATACCCTGTTGTGCAAGAGAGGCATGGTCCAATCCAGTGAATGGTGTATCTGGTATGTAAAGCCAGGGCTGTGCCCTGGGATAGAGGTCTGGAAAAAAACAAACAAACAAACAAACAAACAAACAAAAAAACCACAAACATTTATCACATGTTAGACAACCCTCCCTTAATCTTGGCTTCTTCTAGATGCCTTTCACCTGGCCCAGCCTCTTCAAACCTCTCTGATTCACCTTTTCCTGTTCAGACCAATTCCCAGTCTTGGAGTTGAAGGAAATAAAATCATAGGACAAATCACTTAAAATCTAGTCTCCTAGAGAACATTCAAGGAGGATGGGTTTCAGGAAAACACTATGGCAGAAAAGCCAGCTTAATTGGCAAAAGTGAAGTAGTTCAGTATGCTATGCACTCCAAATAGTTATTCTCCATGGTGATAAAACAACAAAAAGTTTTCCTGCTGTTGCTCGCTTATCCCTGGGCTTGCTCATGTACCTGGGAACACAGTGTAGGAATGAGGGCTTTAGACTAAAATGCACAAAAATGCATACTCAGAATATTTATATTAAGAAAAAAATTAAAATGCACAAGATATGCCATTTGCATACAGCTAATATAGTTGGCATCCTGAGAAAAGAGAGCCCAAGGTGCCATTATCCAAGAGAGAAAATAAATGAAATCGTGTTGCCCCAGAATAGGCAATACAGGTAAGAGGTAGCTTAGGGGCAGCGGGTCTGCAGCTGGTCCCTCAACCACCCTTTCTGCCTATCATCACAACCCATTTCTTGGGACAGTTCCTGGTACCCTTTCCCAGAGTGGGTTATGGGGAGATAAGACATGGAACCCTACCTTACCCCTGAGAGGTTCCCTCCCATGGAATGTAGTGGCTGGTGGGTAGACCGATCAATCTGGTCTCATATTTAATTTTTTCAATCTGACATGAGAAATGTTATTACATATTTTTCTTTACAAAGAAAACAACTTCTTTATCGAGGCCACTTTCAAAAGCTGCAGATTCTAGGGGCAGAGACTGTTAAATAAGCATGCAGGCTCTAGAGGAATTTCCCCCAGAGCCCTCCCGTGCATGGTTGGGGTTCCTTTGCTTCACTCCCCCCACTCCCCCCATCCCTACCTCCAAAAGAGAAGAAGGGGTGATAATGTGGACTTGGCCTGAAAAGCTGGGCAGTGCCAGCTCCCTACCCTATCCCCATCTTCTTCACTCTGCTGATTGAGGCCCTCTTCTAGAAATTTCCTGATGGCCAAAGGACAGTCCCCACCCACTGTGGCTCTTAGGAACAAGGCTGGGCTGTGGATCTCTTCTTCCTCCCCAAAGTAGGCTGGCATTCCCTGTGAGCAGGAGGCCTATGGGCCCTTCTGTGGATACCAGGCCACCATGGGACTGATGCTTTGGCAGAAGGGGCACTTCTGGGCCCAGAAGGGCCGCCTACATTCCTTGGCCTGATAGTGTAGACCTTCATAGTACTAGTAGCATCTTCCTTTGATAATCCTTCTATGTTCCTCCTTTTGGTTGTCTCTCACTCCCAGTACAGGATACCCCACCAGGGCCTGTGACATGTAGAGATTCCAGCTTCTCCGGGGCTTTTAAAAGGTCAACTCCACTGCCTCTCCCTCCTTCAGGGCCTGGAAACCCTTCCTGAGTGGCTGACTGTGGAACCCAAAGACATCCAGTTGAGGGCCTTATGCGGATCTCCACTTGAGGGCCTTGTGCGAATCTCGAGCTGTTGGTCATGGTGAGGAAGCCAAGCCTGCGCACACGGTGACCACATACAGATGTTTGCAGCATCTGCAGCTGTGGCTCCTCTGCGCCAGGTCCTCCTCCTCCAGGGCTTTCTCCCTGCGCCTTGGCACGGCCACCTGCAAACCACTTGCTGGACACAGAGCACATGGTAGGTGGCTGAGCCCGCGGTCCCGGGCCCTCGAGCAGGCGGCTGCTGGCCCTTGAGAAGGCTACCGGCAAAGGATGGCAGGAAAAGTGGCTGCTGCAGCTTTTCCAGCACCCCCACGTGGTGCGTAGGACACCAACATGTGAAAACCGTGAGTAGAGGAGAGTGAGGAGCATGTTGAGAGACATGTGTGAGGATGTGGGAGATAGACCTGCAGATTCCAAAGGGCCTACTGGACTGGGTTAGAAGGGTGGAGGGGAAATGGGATTTGAGACTGGGGTGAGCAGTGGGCAGGACGGCAGACACTCAGCATCTGCTTTCTGAGGTGGACTTGGGCGGGAGGTGCATGGGAAGAATCCCAGGAACAACTGTTAGAGGCCACATGTCTGAAATAATTTAAATGAGAATAAAATGGCACTTCTCTGTGAATAACACTTTATTCAAGATCCAGTCATAATTGTAGATCTACTGTCTCCACCTGGGTCTAACTGCAGTAGGTCGGATGGAACTTACTGCTTTTACTACCCGAAGAAACACATGCAATTTAGTTCCTCCGAGTTTAATTTTTCAGGTGTGTCTAACATGAAAATGAATGTATTTTTTCTAAAACTCGAGCCTCCATCATCTACATCCTTTAGGACTAAGTAGTTAACACATGTGTGGGTCAAGCCTTCCAGCATGATACAACTAGAACCAGGACAGGGGTTTCTCATTCTTCAGTTATTTTGAAAGACAATATAATAAAAAAGAAAGAAGATCTTTGCATAATTGCAAGCTATTTTGGTCTGTGCCTCTCTCTCTCTGTAGTAGGCTTAGAGGAGAGAGACAAGATAGGATAGAAGAAAACAATGAGAGCAAAATGAGTTTTGCATTTTCTGCATTTGACTGCATTGTTCTCCTACTACTTGACAATACCAGATTATAAACAATTTGTAAGTTGTTTCACCATAGAAGTATCATGAGAGGTATTTTTTTTTCCTCACTGAGACCATTCACTCCCAGTTGCTTAGTGAAATCTCAATACCATGCATAAGAAAAAAAGCATCGAAATACAGACGATTTGTTTTTAGTCATAAGCCATCAGCACTTATATCTATAGCACTCACCACATATTTAACCATGTATTATTAATTCTTTATGTTCACTGAGGGGGATATCTGTCTTAAAACTCCTCTGCACTTCATTAGAGTTTACAGTACATAATAGATCCTCAATACATACAGGTTGATTTGTACAGTTGGGAAAGATCAGATAGGTTGAAGTTCATTGATAATCCCGGTTGGAAAAATTTGAGATCTGTTCACTGCTCATGGATGGGTTCATGAACAGTTTATAAGTGACGTATCTTGTGGATAACATAAGAATATCTAACAAAAAAACCAATTTCTGAAAAGTGAGAAGTTATTTATGCAATGAGAAATTTACAAAAGAATAGTGATATATTTCAAAGGTTATCTTTATAAGATTTGCACTTATAAGCATTTTTCCAAAGTTAAATAAATACATGTTACAAACCTTTTTTTTGTTGTTGGAACCAACTAAACATAGTCTTTAACTATAATCTTTATTGCAATCTGCATACATATATACTCTTCAGAGAGCTTTGATTATCAATTTCCTCTTATTGATGAAGATAAGCAGGTGTTGCCTCCCTTGTAGACCACAACTTATATATGCATCTGTCAGTAACACTCTATTCTTCTTCGGTGTGCCTCATCTTGGAAAGTACTCATGATTTCCTTTGCTTTGTTTCTGGATGTAAATCTTTTTATTAGGGATTAGGGTTATCTTGAAATTTTAAGAAACAAGTGAAAACTCATATGGCAGAGATTTTTTAAAAAAATATTTATCACCATTTTTGGAGTGATAAGCAGCTATTCTGTCTTCACTCAGGACAAAGCAATTGTCAATATGCTTATATTGCTGAAGAGCGTACTTAGAATAGACCTAAGGAAGAGCGTCTCTACAGTGTGTGTTGTTGGGTCCTTAGATAAGTGACATAGGTGATTGGCCTTGGAATAAATTAAAAAAAATAATTCCAGTATAGTTAACATACAGTGTTATATTAGTTTCAGGTGTACAGTATAATGATCCAACCGTTCCATATATTACTGAATGCTCATCATGATAAGTGTACTGTTAATCCCCTTCACATATTTTACTCATTCCCCCCCCCAACTCCCCTCTGGTAACCATTTGTATGTTCTTTATAGTTAAAGGTCTGTTTCGTTTGTTTGTTTGGTTTGTCTCTCTTTTTCCTTTGTTCACTGTTTTCTTTCTTAAATTCCACATTTGGGTGAAAACCTATAGTATTGTCTTTCTCTGACTTGCTTATTTCACTTAGCATTATACTGTCTATATCCATCCATGTTGTTGCAAATGGCAAGATTTCATTCTTTTTTATGGCTGAATAATATTCCAGTGTGTGTGTGCTTGTGTGTGTGTGTGTGTGTGTGTGTGTGTGTGTACTACTTTTTTCTTTATCCTTTCATCTATCTATGGACACTTGGGCTACTTCTATAATTTGGCTATTTTAAATAATGTTGCAATAAACATAGGGGTGCATGTATCCCTTTGAATTAGTGTTTTTGAATTCTTTGGATAAATATCCAGTAGTGCAATTACTATTACTACTACTGTAGGGTAGTTCTGTGTTTAATTTTTTGAGGAACCTCTATACTGTCTTCCACAGTGGCTGCACCAGTTTGCATTCTTACCAACAATGCATGAGGGTTTCTTATTCTCCACAGCCTCACCAACACTTGATCCTTGAGTTTTTGATTTGAGCCAATGTGACAGGTGTAAGGTGATATCTCATTTGGTTTTGATTTGCCTTTCTCTGATGACTGAAGTTGAGCATCTTTTCATGTGTCTACTGGCCATCTGTAGGTCTTCTTTGGAGAAATGTCTATTCATGTCTTCTGCCCATTTTATTATTATCATTATTATTATTTTGGTGTTGAGTTAAGTTTTTTATGGCTTCAGACAAAATTTTTTATTAATAAGTCTTGGCTGCCCTACTTAATAAGATCTGAATTATCATAAACAAATGTACATTTCTCATAGTTTAGAAATAAAATTTTTTCACCGCAAAGTCCTTTTAAAGACCTATGTTCTTTCCAGAGCTCATGATAATCAAGGACATAGAATATATTTCACTGAAGACTATGAGTGCCACCGTGGAAAGAGTATATACCTTATATATACCTTAAGTATATATAAATATACCTTGAAGATATTACAGGTTTAGTTTCATACCACTGCAATAAAGAAAATAGTGCAATAAAGGGAATCATATTAATTTTTTGGTTCCCCAATACATATATAGTTTAAACTATACTGTAGTATATTAAGTGTATAGTAGCATTTTGTCTAAAAAAACAATATACATGTCTTAATTAAAAACATTGCTAAGAAATGCTAGTCATCATTTGAGAGTTCAGTGAGTCATAATCTTTTTTGTTAGTGGAGAATCGTGTTTTGATGTTGATGGCTGCTGATTGATCAGGATGGTTGTTGCTAAAGGCTGGGATCGCTGTGGCAATTTCTTAAAATAAGACAAATGAAGTTTGCTGCATTGATTGACTCTTCCTTTCATGAATGATTTCTCTGTAGCACACAATGCTGTTTGATAGCATTTTACCCATGGTAGAACCACTTTCAAAATTGGAGCCAATCCTCTCAAACCTTACCGCTGCTTTATCAACCAAGTTGATGCAGTACTCTAAATCCCTTGTTGTTATTCCAACAGTCTTGATAGCATCTTCATCAGGAGTACATCACATCTCAAGAAACCATTTTCTTTGCTCATATGTAAGAAGCAACTCCTCATGTGTTCAAATTTTCTTATGAGATTGCAGCAATTCAGTCACATCTTCAGGCATCACTTCTAATTCTAGTTCTCCTGCTGTTTCCACCATATCAACAGTGACCCTCTACTGAAGTCCTGACCCCCTCACAGTCATCCACGAGGGCTAGAACCAACTTCTTCTAAACTCCTGTGAATGTTGATGTTTTGACCTCTTCCCATGAATTATGAATGTTCTTAATGAAATCTTTTCAGATGGTTTTCAATGTACTTTGCCCAGATTCATCAGAGGAATCACTGTCTATTGCAACTAGACCCTTATGAAATTTATTTCTTAAAATAATAAGACTTGAAAGCTGAACCTACTCCTTGATCTGTAGGCTTTAGAATGGATGTTGTGTTAACAGGCATGAAAACTGTATGAATTTTGTTGTACATCTCCATCAGAGCTCATGGGTAAGCAAGTGCATTGTGAGCAGTATTTTGAAAGTAATCTTTTTTTCTTCCTGAGCAGTAGCTCTCAGCAAAAGGCTGAAAATATTCAGTAAACCACGTGGTAAACAGATGGTGCGATCATCCAGGCTTTGTTGTTCCAATTATAGAACACCGGCAGAATAGATTTATTCTTAAGGGCCCTAGGATTTCAGGATGGTAAATGAGCATTGACTTCAATTTAGAGTCATCAGCTGCAGTAGCCTCTAATGAGAGAATCAGTCTGTCTTTGGAAGCTTTGAAGCCAGGCACTGACTTGTCCTTTCTAGCTATGAAAGTCCTAAATAACATCTTCTTTCAATTTAAAGCTGTTTAATCCACATTGGAAACCTGTGGTTTAGTGTAGCCACCTTCATCAATTATCTCAGCTAGATCTTCTGGATAACTTGCTGCCACTCCTACATCAGCACTTGCTGCTTCACTTTGCACTTTTGTGTTATGGGGATGGCTTCATTCCTTAAATCTCAGGAACCAACCTCCGCTAGCTTCAAACTTTTCTTCTGCAGCTCCCCCACCTCTCTCAGTCTTCATAAAACTGCATAGAGACTTTCTCTTGGTTAGACTTTGACTGAAGAGAATGTTTTTGCTGGTTTGATCTTCTAAACAGACCGTTAAAACTTCTTCCATATCAGCAATATGGCTGTTTTGATTTCTTATCCCTGGTGTAGTCATTAAAGGTGCATTTTTAATTTCCTTCAAGAACTTCCCCTTTGCATTCACAAGTTGGCTCACTGTTTCTGTGCAAGAGGCCCAGCTGTCAGCCTGTCTTCTCTTTCCACCTCCCTTCCTCACTTCTTTCCACATTCCTTCCTTCATCATTTCAAGCTTTTGATTTAAATTGAGAGAATAGCGACTGTTCCTTTCACTTGAACACTTAGAGGCTATTGCAGGGTTATCATTGGCCTAATTTTAATACTGTTGTGTTTCGGGGGAACAGGGAGACCTGAGGAGGAGGTGACAGAGAGACAGGGAACAGCTGGTTGGTGGAGCAGTCATCACACACACAACATTTATTAAGTTTACCATCTTATATGGGCATAGTTCGTGGCTCCACACAACAATTACAGTAGTAACAACAAAGAACGCTGATCACAGATGACCATAAGAAATATAATAATAGTGAAAAAGTTTGAAACATTGCGAGAATTACTAAAATGTGATGGAGACATGAAGTGAGCAAATGCTGTTGAAAAAATGGCGCCTATAGACTTGCTCCATGCGGTGTTGTCACAAACTTTCAGTTTGTAAAAAACACAGTATGGCACAAAAAACCACAAACTGCAATAAAGGAAGTACAATAAAGCAGGTACGCCTGCAGTTTTGAAGTGAAAAAAAGCAAGATGCCCTCACAGAATGTATTTGGCTGTCTTCAAAAGGAGAAGTCAGGTTTAAATAACAGGAGTTCATACCCTTGTTAGACCTTTTTAATTCTGAACGAAGTGCACATGTGACCTTTTCTGAAATAAATAAAAATAATGCATTGTCAAACAAACTGAAACAAAACAAAACAAAACTTTTGAATCCTTCTTCTGTTGACCCATAGGGGAGTAGTTAGGTTAATAACATTGATTCACATACTAGAATATACTCTACATATATTAAAAATAATGAGGTAGATTGGCATAGATAAATTAGTAAGTGAACAAAAGTAAAATTCAGTATGTACAAAGCTTCACTTCTGTACATTTTTAAAGTTCACACGCAGAACATTATGTACATCTGCCATTCTATAAGCCAATGTCTTTTTTGGAAGGACATACGTGAAAAGACTACTTTACAGAGAGGAAATAAGATGAATGCATGAGGAGAATGACTTTTATTGGCCATTTTATAAATTTCTGTAGTCTTTATTTTTTAATATGTGCATTTATTATTTTTATTTAATAAATACTTAAAAATCAACTTATATTATGCTTCTGTGAAAAAAGTGCAATGTCATTAGGAATATTTTTCTAACTTGATGTGAATCCAAATCAATGAATTATATAGTATTATAGAAACTCCTATAAAAATTTCACAAGTGGATAGATTCCAGCTAATCTTTTCTGGAGACTTTTCTTTTTTCAATCAGTCATTAGAGGTGATTTATTAAAAATGAGTTGGATTTTACAAATTATTAGCAACAATATGATGGAAAAAGCAATCTCACATGCTCTGGAAATCTCACTGAACTCTTCCATTTGGGTGTCAGCAGCCTAAGACACAACAATCTCTTGTGTTAAAAAGGAGGTGAATCATTCATCTGAAAGATTCTGTCCAACCTTACAATTCCAGGATTCTAACTTTTTTGTTTTTAATTTTTTTTAACGTTTATTTATTTTTGAGACAGAGAGAGACAGAGCATGAACAGGGGAGGAGCAGAGAGGGAGACACAGAATCTGAAACAGGCTCCAGGCTCTGAGCTGTCAGCACAGAGCCCAACGCGGGGCTCGAACTCACAGACCGTGAGATCATGACCTGAGCTGAAGTCGGGCGCTTAACCGACCAAGCCACTCAGGTGCCCCCTAACTTTTTAAAGTTTATTTATTTTGAGAGAGAGAGAGAGACAGAACTAGCAAGGAAGGAGCAGAGAGACAGAGAGAGAGAAACCCAAGCAGGCCCTGCACTGTCAGCACAGACCTGGATGTGGCTCTCAAACTCAGGAACTGGGAGATCATGACCTGTGACAAAATCAAGTCGGCAGCTTCACTGACTGAGCTACCTAGGTGCCCTCAAGACTCTTCTATTGCTAGAAAACAGAGGATTTGAGCTTAGTTAAGTAGTTCTATGGGGCACCTGGGTGGCTCAGTTGGTTAAGCATCCGACTTCAGCTCAGGTCATGAGCTTTGCATTTTGTGAGTTTGAGCCCTGTATCAGGCTCTGTGCTGATAGCTCAGAGCTTGGAGCCTGCTTCGGATTCTGTGTCTCCCTCTCTCTCTGCCCCTTCCCCGCTCGTGCTCTGTGTCTCTCTCAAAAATAAATAAACATCAAAAAACAATTTTTTTAAAGTAGTTCTGTGAATTCTTTGAAGATTTTTAATATCCTACATATTATATATCAGCAATTAGAAATGCTGACTCTCAGAAAGAACATCTTACCTCAGGGGGTGTGAGTAGTGCCTGGGTAGACACTTAGGTGATTATGGTAGGTAGAATAATGTCCCTCCAAAAATGTCCAGGCCTTAATTCCTGAAACTTATGAATATTTTACCTTATGTAACAAAGAAGGTTTTGTAGTCCCTTTGGCAGATGTGATTAATATATGAATTTTGAGATGGGAAGATTATCCTGGATTATCCAACATAATCAAAAGTGTCCTTATAAGAGGGAGACAAGAAGGTCAGTGTCAGAGAGAGGTGATGATGAAATCAGAGGTCATAGAGTCAAGGAGAGATCTGAAGATGCCACACTTTTGATTTTGAAGATGGACGAAAAGGACTCTAACCAAAGAATGCAAGCAGTCTTTCAAATTTGGAAAATGGAAAGAAATGGATTCTTCTCTCAAGCTTCTAGAAGTAATGAAATACCACTGATACCTTGATTTTAGTCCAATGAAGCCTATTTGGGACTTTCGATCTCGAGAATCATATCTTAATATCTTAAAAAGTTTGTGTTGTTTTAAATCACCAAGTTGTGGTAACTGGATACCACAGCAACAGGAAACTAATACAATGATTTATACCTGGAATTATTTGAGAGTCATATCAATTGTATGTGCTTCCATCTCCTTCAATACAAATTGTCAACCAAAGCAAGAATGAAGAAAATTTGTGATGACCCTCTAACAATCAATAATATATATAAAATGCTGTTGACTTTTATGAGAAAAATATAAGAAAAGATAAATCAGTGGGCAAGATTTTTTTTGTTTGTTTTTAGGAAATGCATTTTTTCGTTTTGTTCCCATACCTGGCTTTTAACTGTAAATGTACGTCATTTAAGAAGTAGAAATTGCCAATAGATATTTGATGAGGAAATACCACTACACTTGGCATGAATGGTGGAAAAATGTAGGAAATTGCTTCAGTTTTTGTTTTGCCTTTTAATATAAAAGGAATCTTTCATATTAAATCTTTAGGATGATGTGACTTTTTGTGGTGATATTAAATTCTGTCTGTAAGAATGACACTGGCAACAATTACATAACAAGCCCTGGTTTACTGCCCATCCATATCCCTTTTCACTTTAGCTCAGCGCTTCTCTGTTAGTTTCAATTTTAAATGTCAAGCACAACCAAAGTGGGACTTATGGAGAAGGGAATTTATAAACACAATATATTATAAGTGTCTTGTTTTCCTTCAGAGTTGACCATGTTTACCAAGATTTACTGTGCTTTCATTTCTCTCTATACAGACAGGGAATGGATGTTGGTGAGAGAGACCCTATGGTCGTGATAGGACCACATTTAAGACATGGTGACCCTAAGGGAGGAATAATTCCAGAGTCTTCCCCTGAAGTCCACCCTCTGCCTGACAGCCGTAATTGTTAAGAAATCTCATTTCATGTCTCAATGGAAAGTGTTTGGGGAGGTGTGGTGGATGGAAGGAAGTTGTTCGAATAAGGTAAGAATGACATATTCTGTGAATGCATGAATAAAAAGTCACTATAATCAAAGACAGATCTTCTTTGACATCAAAGGGAAACATAGCTACTGACATCTGCATACTGCTCTCTGGAGATTTATTTTGTTTCCTAGAGGTTAGAACTGTGGGCTCTGCAGACAGATTGTGTTGTGAGATTTGGATCTGTCACTTAGATGCTGTGACCAGGAGAGTACTGTGTGGCACTTATAGCTTTAATGTCATCTTATACTGCATATTGTTAAAAATGGAAAATGGAGTAAGGAGGGGACTTTGCTACTCTAGTGCTTCCAATATATGTCCACATACAGAAATATGAAGGGAAAAAAATCTCTCAATTACATAAAATATAGTTATTTCAATTTGCTCTTTTAACACATGGTGTCTTGATTCATGATGCAGTATAATTAGGTATATTTTCAGTTTCAAAATGCATTTCCACAATATATCCATCCTACTTTAAATATATTGGATACATACTATGCCTTACCTCAACAGCTCTTATTTTAAAATTTTAGTGGGAAGGATTTAGAAAAAACCTTTGTTGTTATTCTTGAAATTTATTCTTAAACCTGCAGAACTAGATTGAATTGTAGCCATGAAATGTTAGTGCCCTTGCACCATAATGGATTTCAATCATCATGGCAAAACTCTTTCTTTAATAGAAGTGTAATAAAAACCTGACTAATTATACATTTAATGAGATATTTGATCCAATTCACTGGAAAGTCTGAAAATACTCCCAGCCTTGGTGTCCAATGTATCCAATCTATCCTTTTTGTGTTTCATTCTTTTTTGAAATAATCATCTTTTCCTTCTTAGTAAAAACATCCCAGGACTATTTTTTAATAATAAATACATTATCCCAGTTCCATTTATTCCAGTAACAAAATGGGGGTAAGTCTGAAGTGGAGTAGATGTAGAATATTTTAGTCTCGGCTTCTGTAGCAAGCAGATCTAGCTAGCGTTATGGATGGGCATATGACACGTTTCATTGCACATGGTCCCCACACTCAGAGGAGTCTGGTGCTTGGTTTAATGTTCTACTATCCTCTTCATGAAATTCTTAATATATTATTCTTGAGCATGTGGTGAGTAGACAAGATATCCTGGGGTGACAGCCTGCATGAATGTTTGTGATCTAGCAGCAATACCGGAGGGCACAGGCTTAGGCCCCAGGGCACAGCACGCAGCCTGCAGAGCAATTGGCCTGGGCTGCCTCAGGGCAGTCGGAGGAGCTGCTGGGCTGGGGACCAACTGAGGATAAGATTGGCGGGGGTGACATTGGCCCCAACAGCAGCAGAAGGGGCAGCTCTACCCCTGGGGGGAAGCAGGGGCCCTTGGCAGCCCTAGGAACTGGGGGGAGGCCAGCTTGCCTATTAATTCCCCAAAAGCCCTCGTCCCTGTAGCTTTTGCACAAATGCTAACTATGACTTTAGTGCTGGGACACGAACCGCTGGTGCTCGGGCAGTAAGCTTCGTCAGAAAATTATTATAAGGTAAACGTATACACGTCAGCGTTTAATAAAGCATTATCAGAGCACCATTGGGATTATTCAAACAGTTTGGAATCTCTCGTTTTGAGAACTGCAGCAACGTTGCAAAAAAAACAGATCCGTGGGCTCGCACATAAAAAGTAGAGACTAGTATCAGTAATAGACAGAAGATAACTATTTTCATAAGATGCTTGAGAAGAACAAATTATTGAGAAAGACAATTTTAAAATTATTTTTCTTGTAACTGAACATATAGCAGTAGATTACTTAAGTGGGTGTTTTTAAGTACATGGAAACCAGGAAGCCATTTTTAGCTTCTTGAACAAGTTACAGGAAATGTCAGAGGAAACACTAAGATCCTATTATATAATATTTCTTTAAAACTTTTGTCTAACGTTTATTTATTTTTGAGAAAGACAGAGGGAAAGAGAGAGAGAGAGAGTGCTAGGGTGTGCAGGCTAGTGGGGGAGAGGCAAAGAAAGAGGGAGACACAGAATCTGAAGCAGGCTCCAGGCTCTGGGCTGTCAGCACAGAGCCCGACGTGGGTCTTGAACCCATGAGCTGTGAGATGGCGACTTGAGCTGAAGTCGGATGCTTGACCGACTGGGCCACCCAGGCGCCTTTATAATTTTCTTTAAAATTTGATTCAGGTTTACATGAAAGTGATTTTTTATGAAGTTTAATCTTTTTTAGAAAAATTGTTCTGTGAACCATTAACTCAAATGACTAATATTTATAAGTAGTTTATCAGAAATTTACTGCAATGTTGTCACTGTTTATAAAATATTCTTCATGGCTCTAGTAACAGTGACAGAAGCAGGGAGATTCTTCTCTAAATTAAAAACTATAGTTTCATAAAAATTATAAAAGGTTGTGATGCATTTGCCAAGAGTGACTGACATCACTTTCATTTATATTGATTAAAAAGGAATTGGTTCAAAGTATACATTTTGATGACTTAATATTAAGTTATAGAAAGGTGAGTCAAACATCTTATTATCAGTCAAGATATCCCACTAATAAAGTATTGTATTCATTGTATTATTTAAAATTATGACATCTAAGTATTTTTTATTATTTATATTTTGTGTTGTTATTTATATGTTACTATTTGCCCTTATTATGTTTTATAAGTAATAAAATACTTTAGAAGGAAAAGTCTTAATATTTTAGTACCTTTAGTAGCACTCTTTTTCTACTCTTTGAACAAGAGCTCCACATTTGCATTTTTCACGGGTCCTACAAACTATGTAGCCACCCCTGATAGCAAGATATAGACAGGTTACCTGACCTATTGGAAATGGAAATGTTTCGTGTCTGAGAGCATTTGCTTTTTGGCACTCAATACAAACACCGAGTATGTTTTGTTTTTCCATTAATTGTTAGCACGGGCCCCTGCCTCTCAACCCTCTGGCCCTGCCCTACCCATCTGCTTTTGCAGATGCAAAGACTAGTTCCATAGGTGTCTGGAACACAAAGTTTTTACGTCTTTACCAGTGGAAGATTTTTCATAATCTTTACTAAATTTGGTAAGTTCCCCGTGACTTATCATTTGTAACTCCGTGTTCATTTGCTTGACTTCATCCTGAGAGTGTCGGTCAGCCTGAGATAACAATGACAAGAGGCTCAGGTGTCCTGGTGGCCTCCAGTTTGAAGCTTGGAAGATTTATGTCTAGACAGCAGTTTGCAAAACCTCTCTGCACGTGGAGATCAACATATCCCCAAAGGATATAATGAGTAAAACTAGAAGAATAATGAAGAAAAATGACAGGCACACAAAAGGGGAATAAACAGGGTATGCCTCTGGTAAATAACTCCCCGAAGGACTCTTAGAAAAGACTTGCTGATTAATTGAATCAATCCATCATCCTTGGGGTGACAGCATCAATTTGCAATCTTTTTTTGGGAGTTGTTTTATTCCATTGCTGTTACAGCTTAAATTCATATGAGAGTAGAATGAGAGGTTAAAAAATATAACTGTTTTGTTACTAAGGGGCCACAATTCTGTGCTCTCATTATAGAGAAGGCTTACATTAATTTTAATAAAGGTTTGGACTGTATCAGAGCATCAACATGTGGCTTATAACAGGATTTTTCCTCTCTGAATTTATCATATAGAAATAAACTTTCAATACCTATACAAATGTTGAGCTCATTTGCATCTAAACTCCATGTTTGAGGATTTAAAAAAAAATGATCTTCATTATAATTCTAAAGAATATAAAAAGAAGTGCCTTTATCCCTTTTTAGGAGAAACTCACCATCATTTTCTTTGTTGTCACTGACAGTCATAACTCATGATACCGTTGCAGATTTCGGTGGTAAATGAGACTCCGGAATGCATTATCCAGTTCAAGTTTTTGTTGAATTAAAAGGCACAGAGCACATACATGTCTTAGAGATTTTGCTCTTATAGTTATCAAAAGTGATTGTTTCCGGATACTAGCATGTTTTAAATTGGGCATAATACATCAATCACAGATTTTGTTCTTTCCTTTCTCGGGAGTGAGTGGAAGGAAGATGTAATAAAATGAAAAGGATTGAACACAGATCCTAAGCAAAGATTCACATGTGGTGAGAATAACTAGGGCTTCAGTGTTTTACAATGTAAGGATCTTGGTATCAAAGCTTTCTGAGTACAAGTGTTTAGTGCTGAAATTTTATCAGAGATGGATCAAATGTCTGAAGGAAGATAGTCTTGTCAATCACGGTAAGTATTTTCATGATGAAACAGTTCAAGTAATCTCAATCTCTCTAATATTAACTATTCACAAATACATTATACGAGAAATAACAGAAAAACTTCTAAACCTTGAAAACAAACATAATTTGTCGACGACATTTACATGTGGGTATGAGTTTTGGTGTATAAAAAACTGTAAGATAATAAAACATATTTAACATTGAGACTATATTGAACCTAATACACAATAATTCAGACACATTTCATGATCTTATACTATCTTAGAGTCTTCCTTATCAGGGTTCATTCTGATTTAACAGTCCAGGGTCAGTTGACAAATCCCATTGCCTGGGATTTGATTTATTCTATTCTGGTCAGAGTACGCATACAGGAATTTGTTGTAGAATGGTGAGTGATTTGCATTTTCACAATAAATGGTAGTCTTGAGTAATTTCTTGATCTCTGTGGGCCTTAGCTTACTGTCTCTACAATAAATGGGTTTGGATCTCAAAAGTTTGTTCTGTAATGTGACCTACATAAAATGAGCTTGTATTTCTGAGTTTATGACCCATTTGTTATAGTATAATGGAATGTTGGCTATTTCTTTCACTGTATTAGAGATTAGGATTTCAACAGTTATAAATGAAGATCTTGGTGCCATCAACAAATAATATTTATTACTTACCAAATGCACACCTTATTTGAGAACTCCAGAGGTGGGAATCTTTTCTTTAGGATATATATATATATATATATATATATATAGTTGCTTTATTAACTTTTATCCCTTTTTTTGCAACTGAGATGTGTGTATTTGACCTCACAGTATGAAGCAACATCCTGCCAGTCATCCACAATGAACCATATCAACACACCTTTCACACAGGGAACAAAAGTAAAAACAGGCTTCATCATTCCCAAGACTCACCGTGTGGCCAGGATGTCAAATTCTACAAGTTGATCTTCAGCTTCTTGGAATGTTGCCTCAAAGCCTTTTTTATTTTCAATCGATTTCTGCATTTTGGCTTCTGGGGGCTGTGCAATGAAAGAGCCCCAACAGCAGCCCAAGCCTGAGACAGCCCAAGCCTGATCCGTCTACCTCTCTCCCTTTCAGCTACACAGTGAACCTCAGCTGAAATTATGGTTACGCAATCATAAATTCCTTGGGTGAATCTTTTCTGCTTGCCTACCCTACCCCAACATGGTTCACTTATAGTGTTGTCAACGATTGGTCCTCAAAGGAGCAATGACTAAATGAGTATTCTAAATAATTTTATTTTAAATAATTTGACCTTTAAAAAAAGAAAAAAACCCACCTATGTTAAGCAAAGGTTTTTAACAGAGTGCCCTAACACCTCTGTCAGCTCTTAGCCTGATGCTAACTCTAAATTCCAGATTGAAAGGAAAAAAAAAAGTTCTCCAAATGACAGCAAGTCTATTCCAGGCAGTCTTGTAAAAGATCCCTTAGTGTTAGGGGATAATGAAAGTGCGTGCTACCTATGACTGAGCTAACATGGTGCCATGACCTGGCAATTTCTTTTTATTGCTGACATATCCATTCCTGCATAGCACAGAACATCAGCGTTGCCTTCATGTAAATTTAATAGGTTTTCCTTGTCAATGATATAATCAGATACACTGTGAGAAGGAGGGGCTTTCAGGGATGGCTCAGAAGCTTAATTGTTTTTCCATTTATTTTTAAAATGCAAATTACACTAGTAAGTCAAAAAAATCACTCTGTTAAAAATACATTCAGAATTAACAAACGCAAAAAAAAAAAAAGACACATCAGGATTGTAACTCTTGCCTTCTGAATATTAGGTTTATAACAAAAGCTCAGCCTAGAAAAATAGCATTCTTCACCGGATTTTGAGGAGGAATCAGCTGTACAACTCAGATGGTTTTCCAGATATAATCACACTACTGTGCTCACTGCTCCCAAAAGAAGACCTGTCCACGAATTACTCTTTAGTAGTCAACAACTGGTTTTGAAAATTTTGGTGGTGATGATAGTAGTGATTAAGTGGTAGCTTGGCTGCAACTTAAAGCAGGAATATGAGGGCTTGTTCTCTGTGCACTTAAATCTCTATCCATATACATGTCCTATAAGGTGGAATCTCATCACAGCATGAATGTACAGTGAAACCTCATTTTAATTTTCACGTTAATAGTCACATTAGAATAGTTTCTGGCATGTAGAGTATTTAAATTTTAAGAATCAGAGGACAATAAATTGGTAAATATTTTTCTCCTACATTAAACATGCATGTCACTATAAAATCATCATATGAGGTTTCACTGACATGTTTGCAATTATTTATTTTATACATGTATGTATGGACAAACATATACAAGCCACTGAGAAAATTCAAGCACAAGTGCTGGAACCTTTTTTTTTTTTTTTTTTTTTTTTAGTTTATGTTCCAATATAACCTTTGTTCCTTTATTGTTTTTGAATGTATATGTGTGTATTTCACAGACATCCATGCAAACACAGTAATGGGGCTGGTTTATGTAGATCTGGATGGGCTAAGGTCCAAAGTAGGTTAACCCAAGAACTGAAGAAACTACATAGAAACCAAGAGAGAAAACATTGCTCCATGCCAATTTGTAACTTTTCAAGTCTCAATTTCACTGCACTGAAGGATGTGGTATTAGTTTTAAAAAAATTGATTTTAGCATCTCAGGTGGATCCAAGAAAAAACATGACTCTTCGGAGTTCCTGATAAGCCTGAGCTAATTATGTTTCCCACTAATGAAAACCAAATAATGCTTGAGTATATAGAACAAAATTTCCTAGGAATTCAGAATATTCCATAAACACATTGACCTACTATTAAGTTTCCAAAGGCATCTTGTTGCCAACTACGTTAACAGCACAGTTTTTCTGCCACAATAATACAGGAGGATTAAAATACACTCTAACACACAACAGATCCCCCAAATACCACAAAGAGATCTCAAATATTTCACCAAGGTAACTATTGCTCCCCCCGCCCACCCAAAAAATAATCTCGTACGCTGAAGTTAGGAAAAAAAGTTCACCTACGTAGGGTCTTCCATTTGAATTAGATATAAAAGAGTAAACATAGCTAATACATATTCAGTTGGCCTCTGTTGATAGAAATCCACAGCTGTTTCTGTGTTAGTAAAAGACATTTGTAGATACTTATAAAAGCACCTAGAGTGCAGTAAATAAAATCAGTGAGTTAAGCCATTTCTGTTCTCTGCTTCCAGTAGATTGAGTTTAGTAGATTAATAAATTTTACTTTGTCCCACCCAACCCCTTCAGAAGACCATATTTAAGAATTATAAAGAACATGATTATTGTTGTTGTTGTTATTGTCACTTGTCTGTTTTTGGCCACCATGGAGGTTCAATGATAAAGCACTTTGCTGACAGCTGGCAGTTTTTGTACACAGACACACTGAGCTGCTGAGCTATGCAGTCCTGTTTCTTGACGTGAAACACACAGACTCAAACTCGTTCGGAATTAATAGCAGTGTGTTAGCCTAAAGGAAGTGACTTGGGGAGGTCTGCACTGAGACTCGGGCGCACAACTTAGGTGGGTTAAGGCAAGTATGTACGGTATAGCCTTTAGGGCAAACAACCTGCCATTTCGGACTTCGGTTACAAGGTCATCATGGCATGTTTTGTTTGTTTTTGCAATTACATTGCCTACGTAGCCGTGGTGCTATCAAGACGTATGGAGTGCAGAAGACAGGGCTGTCAAACTAATGTGCCCTGGATGACTTTGCAGCTCACAGAGGCCGACTGGCTGGGCTGCAGAGTAGTTAGTGACGGCCAGCAGAGGGCACCAACACATCTCCTTATGAACTTTCCAAAGGCCTGGGAGAAAGAAGCCTACTTTCAGGAAATCCAAGATGGGAGTGTCCTGCATATTTGTTTCAGTTAGAAAGAGGAGGCCAAGAGGAATTAGTATGTGCCTCTGTGTGTGTGTGCGTGCGTGTGTGTGTGTGTGTGTGTGTGTGTGTCTCAGTGTATGTAGAGGCTTTATGTTTGTTCTGTTAACATGTATATATATTTAAACTCAGTTGCTTCTTGCTCTTCATAAAATGCAGGAGGCCACTGCAAAACAAGTTCTTTGAAAGGTCCAGGAGCTGACATACTGAGGCCATCTGTATTATTTTGACCTGGTAGAGAGAAAGAGAGAGAAAGAAAAGTTGTTTTTAATCAAGGGGGAGAGCCCAGAATCTTTCTCACCTCTCCAAGCACAAGAACAAGCAAAAATTAAACACAAAAAAGTCCAAGCCCAAATTGTGCTTAAAATGAGACAACTTTCCTCTCCGTTTCTTTTTCCTCTGTAACCTCTTGGGTAAAGTGGCCACTTATGATAATTTAAAATCCATTTCTGGGGACAAATGAAATGAATATGTATTGCTATACAATTAGGCTGCCAAAAAGAATGCAGTGTTTTCAAATGTTGCTAATATACCATGGGATATTCTCACAGTTTATACTGTGGGAGCCCAAACACATCTCTACTGGCGATGGCACATAGGTCAGTGGTAGTCAAAACAGCTACTTTGTTAGAAAATTAACCTGTGGACATGGGAATGTTTTTGTGAGGGGGCTTCATGGCTATTATTTGTTTCAAAGAAGTTTACCAAACCATAAGAAACAAATTAATGAAAACCTTTTCTTTTAGGATGGATGATAGATAATCTAAAGAATTACAGAACATTCTCCCAACTTAACTAAAAAAGAGAGGGCTGTCTATTCAATGACTGTAGGAACTGGAACGTGGCTGTGAATGGAAGTCAGTCAGGGCAGTGTTTTCAAAGCTCTTAGCCACGGATTTGCTGGGCATAATGGAAATCCCACAGCTAAAACTGCACATTACTTTTTTAAGCATTTGCGTTCCTTCTAAGGAACAGCTTTTATTTCCAGTTGCTATATAATATAGTGAAAGTGCTTGAACCGGACCATGATGTTGAATTACTCTTACTTTATGAGACTTATTATGGCAGGTTGACAGGAAAAGCTACTCCCTAAAGGACAAAGACATAGGAGATGTTCGGGTCCCTTCCTCTCAGCAGGGGTGAAATTTATGCATGAGTCACTTTTGGTTTTTCACAGGGTTTGAATAGGCGATGGCTGTCAAATGAGTGGTTCTGAAGGCTACCATGTTGAAGGCTACTGCATAATGTAAAATCAGAAGAGGATAGTTGGTTGCAGAGAAAGGGAGGGGTGCAGGCATGTTTGGAGGTATGGCAGCCAAGTTAGTGTGAGAAGTACAACTAAGTACATTAAAAATCAGAAAATATAATGAATGCCAGAGCAAACTCACAGGTCTAAGAGTTTGGAAAGAACACTGAACTAAGGGGTTAGGAAAACTGGTTGATAATTGGGGGTGGCACAACTAACAGGTTGTGTGACCTTTGTTTTCCTTTCTCTTCCTCCAGTTTCCTCATCTGTAAAATAAAATCTCAGTGTTGTAGAACTTGAAGTCCGGTAAGGGGATGTTTTGTAGAAGGGGCAGTGGTAGTATTTTGACTAGTGATTTGTTATATGCAATTAATTCTAACTTCCTAAATCTGAATGCCATGGAACATTCAACTTTTTTCATGAGCAGTGAGACTTGAAACTTCTTACATAATTTTAGTGTTCCCAGGCAGTAAGGAAGAAAATAATATTTTTTATTACTTTTCGCTTGTCATTTAAAGTCTTCTATTTAATAAAATCATGGTAAGTTTGGTCCTCAGGAATTTAATGATGGATATTAAATATGCAGGGTCCACTTTTTGAAGACATTAGAATTATGGATGCCTGATTTGAAACAATATACTTGATTATGTATAATTAGCATTCTCTAAGATAGCTAATCCTATATATGTGGTTACATGTAACTTATTATAGCTTGATCATATTTACTGATCATTCATATTCATAAACACAATGAAGTGTTACATGATGAAGAAATGCTATGTGATATTGTCAGAAACAAGCAATTACAAGCTTTGTAGATGTTCTGGTCTACTCTTGAGCACATATCGTTGCATGTTATTTGGGTGGATATTATATGTAATCTACTGTTTCCAGAGGAAATCCCTTCGTATACTATGAAATATAGTGTATTATATATTATATTGTATAGTATATTGATTTCTGATTCGATAAAGTCTTTTCATGAGTAATATTGGTTCACATAAGCATTGTTCCCAGTACTACTAAGTTATGTTTCTTAAGCATTTACCATGTGGCATGTTTTACGTCTTATATACTTATAAATTCAAAATAATTATATGAAGTACATGTGCTATCATCTCTCTTTTGCAGGTAAGGAGACTTAGATTTGATGAGAATAATTAAAGTTATTCAAATCAAGTTGTATGTCCAAGGTCATAAAGAATTTCATCTCTAGTACTCTGCCTTCTAGGTCCTCTTAACCACTGTCCTGTATTGCTTTGCCTTTATGTTTTAAGAGAACACTTTATATAAAGCTGTGATACAATATAGGGAAGAGTGGTAAAGAACTTAAAGGGTTTATAATTTTACTTTTTGTGTGAGCTATCAAGTCTTCCTGGGAGGACAGGAAATTTTGGTCTAAACAGAAAGCAAGTATAGTGCTAGGCAAAAGAAAAAAAAAAGAGAAGTATCAGAGGAAAAAGAGGTTTAAAACTCTTCCCTAAAATATATATTTTAAGATATAATTTGAAAGATAGTGGCATTTCATCTTGGAAAAAAATATGTTTGGTGTCAAGAGAACAGCATGGGCAACTAGAGAAACACATGTCATATTGGTGGAAAGCAAGAGTTCTAGTTTCACCGGCAAAAAATGGGTAAGATGGCAGACTACTAATGCCCTCAATAGATTATAAGATTCATCAGGACAGGAGCCAGCTCTTATTAATTATTACACTTTCCCAGTATCTCCTAGCATCAGCTGCATATGGTTGGGAGTCAAAAGTTGTTAAGGGTCGAAGAGAAGAGAGAATATTTCAGCAAGATATTGGGGCCAGGTCAGAGGATACTTGTAAGCTACGGTAAGCAATGAGGACTTTGTTTAGTAGGTAATAGGGATTAACTGATAGTTTGGGGACAAGGAGGGGAAAGAGTCAAAGTGGTACTTTGGGAAGAGTAATTTGGCAGCCACATGGAAGACGGGACAGAGGTACTAAAATTAGAAAGAGACAGGAAAACGTAAGGTAATGAACGCTGATTTAGGGCAGTGGTTATGGGGATACAAAAGAGATTGTGTGATGCACTGTTTGCAGAGGGAAGGCTTTGAATGCATATAGTATTGGTGGATTTCTGAACAGATCAGGTCTTTTTTGTGGGTGGTATTGCCAAATACTTCCAAAGAAAAGCGCAGGCATGATGCACAGATCGTTCCCCTTTTAAAGAGAAGCTTACAAGGAGGTGTATAAAGATTACTTTAATCTCTTGGAAGAGAAATACTCCAAATCCATTTATCATCCTAGACATTAACAATACTAAAAGGCAAAATGATTCAATGGTGGAGGACAATGACGACAAACACATATCTTCAAAGAGAGAAGCTCACATTTCAAAATGAATTGGAATCTTACTTTCTATTTTGATCTTCGCTTGCAATTCAGCATATCACTTGATGCTGATATATAGAATTTGTTATCAGTTGTTATCCAAGGGAATTTGCCTAAACACAGATATAAAAATCAGGCTCTGATTGTATGTCTGCCCTCTTGAGTGCTAGAGTTAAGGGTCTGATAAATTTCAGTGTTACTCTTCTGGCGTAATTTTCACTTCACATCAGAAAAAGAATAAAGAATATTATTGCTCAGTTTTTTTAACACTATATATAACTATAGGGTTATACTATATATAACTATATATAGCCTATCATTTATCATCCAAATGAGAATACTTTTGAGAGTAAGAAGAGGTACTGGTAATAACTATACCAGGACAACCTATGTAAACTGAGACTCTCCTGGGAAAACCAGAACACATAGTTTATATATAGTTGCATATAACTACCCATAATGTTATATCATTTTCAAAATATATAACTTTTGGGTCATTCAAAGAAGTATTAATAAAGTATTCAAAGAAATATTAATAAAGGCTTTTTAGCTATGTAGGTGATACTTTATATAAGACTAAAAGTAACTTTAGAGATGGCATTTCTGATAAGTTAAATTTAAAAATGAATTATGAAGAAAATGTTATTAGAATTATCCCAGCCAAAACAACATTAATAGAAGAGAAAATACTGGAAGTATGTAGTTGAAGGAAAGCTGCATGCCATCTATTTTGCACCATGACAGTGCTTACTTAATCATCTTGTAGTATCGTAGACTACCTCCAAAATAAAGTACTTACATGTACATAGGCTGTAGTTGTAAATGAGATGTCTTCTGAGGCCCTTGATAGCCATAAGAATCAAAGCCACCTATGAAATCAACTGAAAAGGGACAATTGCTTTCATTAGTTAACTTTTCAAAAGAGTTTAGCATTCATGATCAAGATCTCACACAGATTACTAATATAAACCGCTTAATAATCTATTAAAACCTAAGTGACTAATTGTGGAGGAAAACAGTTCCTTCAGGGTAGTGATATTTCCCCCCTCAATTGTGAGATTCAATTATTGCTTTACAAGAATCTATTCACTTGGGAGAAGAAATTATGTACTCTTCTCAAGCAACCAAGACCTAATTGGAATAACAAAATTCACTTGCAGAGTAAAGATGCTGTATGTCTTTTTTGGTTAGTGTGGAGATTTTCTGCAACACATTACAAATGTAAAGAATAATGATCGCTTAAGTGCATGTACCTATCAGCAATTGCAGCACTAGTAATGATATTATATACTATGATTGTCAAGTACAAGGTGCTATGATGGAGCTTGTGTAAATTAATTCAACATGGTTGTGCCTGCCATTATGTGTTTTATAATCTGAAATAGGCAATCAGAAATAAAGATGTAGAGCAAAGTTTAACCAAACATTCAAATGCAATACATACTTCGATATTTAAAATATAATAACATATAACAAAATTACCCAAAATGGCTGTAATAATATCTCCTATTTCATATCTGCTTACACTGTGGCCTTGACACTCCTCCCTTCTGGTGATTTTGGTCTGTGTCCTTTCCACTTGAACCTGGGTAGAACTTAGTGGCTGCTTTAATGAATATGGTAGAAATGAAACTATGTGGCTTTCAAGGCCAGATCATAGAGATGTCACACATTTCCCTATTGTCTTTTGAGATGTTTAGAACACAGCCACTGTGCCCAAACAAGTCCATGTGAAAAGATCAATGAAGAAGCCAATGGTATGTGTATTTTGACTGATAGGCTAGCTGAGGTTCCCGCTGATAGCCTGGACATGTGAGAGAAAATGCCTCCAAATGATTCCAGCTTCAAGCTGCTTAGTCAACCCAGTCATAGAGTCTTCCCAGCTGAGGCCCCTGAGATCAAAGAAAAGCCATTCTCATGGTGCCCTGTCTGAATTCTTGCCCACAGATCGATGAAACAGTGAATACTAAGAATACTGGGAAAAAGTTTTGTGTTTATTTTTTTCTTTTCTGCTCCTGGACTTAAAGGCTGTGTGGTAGGGATAAAAGAGGCAAACCGATGAAAAGCTGGCAAGACAGATGATAGGAGAGAGAAAGGGATATAGAGACTGAAATAGGATGCGTGTGGATATCTTTACTTGTTCTAGAGTCATATTCTATTGGTTTAGCTTTGACTAGTTTTTGTTCTCTTTCTCCCCCCCTCAACTGTGAGATTCAGGTGCTACAGGTAGAAATTGGAGCAATGTATGAAGTAACATAAAGTCCATGATGTCTGTTTATATAATGGGGAAATATTTTTTAATAGATTTTATTTTTTAGAGTTGTTTTAAGTTTATAGCAAAATTAAGCAGAAAGTACAAAGAGTTCCTATATAGCCCCTCCAACAAACTCTGCCACTAGTAACATCCCTCACCAGAGTGGTACATGATTACAACTGATGAATTTACACTGACACATCGTTATCACCCAAAGTCCAGAGTTTACATTAGGGTTCACATTTGGTGTTTTAAACTACGTTTTTTGATGAATGTATAATGACCTGCCTCCACAGTGTTAGTCTCATACAGAATCATTTTGCTGCCCTAAAAATCCTCTGTGCTCTGCCTTTATCCATCCCTTCCCCAATCTCTAGCAACCACTGATCTTTGTACTGTTTCCATAGGCTTGCCTTTTCTAGAATGTCACAGAGTGGGATTGATACAGTACTGGAACCTTTCCCGATTGTCTTATTTCACTTAGTAATGTGTCTGTAAGGTCGTTTCATGTTTTTCATGGTTTAATATCTCATTTCTTTTTATCTTGAGAACACATTTTTCTAGGATGAATTTCTCTTCTTATCAAAAGTGGAATAGTATAAGAACAAAGGCCATGGTGTTAAAAGGATCAAGGTTCAAATACTGCTTTGACCACTTGCCAGCTGTGTAACCACAGACATATCATTTAACATTTCTTAAAACAGGAATTAAAATACTTATTTCATACAATTAGTATAAGGATAAAATAAAATAAGGAATGTAGAGCCCTGGGTGAGACATATGGTGTGGAGGAAGAAAATTAAAAGCCCCTGAAAAAATTCAGGATTTTCTTTATAAATCTTTTAAGCCATGCAGTGTAGGAGAAAGAGAAACAGAAAATGGTTAATTTGGGATAACGATGGAACCATACCAGAAGATGAATTAAGAGAAGGAACCTCCTTTGTTTCCTGAATTGCCTGTATGCATACATTAGCTAATATAAAGGGTACCAGAAAAGCTATACAATAATTGAATGTCAACTATATTTAAGGTTTGTATTTTGAGAAATTATTGTCTATGATTGGAAATTAATTTCAGACAGTGCCTAAATTCCCTTTTATTTGGGTTTTCTCTTGTCAACATTGAAACTTGATTAAGGACTAGTTTACTGAGAGGTATTCACAGTGTTAGAATTTCCTGGTTAGTGTCTCTTCCACTGAAATTGAGATCCGAGTTAAACTCAGGTTTATTGTTATTGTTATTGGTATTTTGAAATATTTCTTGGGCTTGTTTCCAGGAGTTTGAGATGGATAGCAGAAAAGGTCAGACGGTAGTTACAAACCAAAGATTGTACAGTCGGTTAAGCGTCCGACTTCAGCCAGGTCATGATCTCGCGGTCCGTGAGTTTGAGCCCCGCGTCAGGCTCTGGGCTGATGGCTCAGAGCCTGGAGCCTGTTTCCGATTCTGTGTCTCCCTCTCTCTCTGTCCCTCCCCCGTTCATGCTCTGTCTCTCTCTGTCCCAAAAATAAATAAACGTTGAAAAAAAAATTCAAACCAAAGATTGTAGTCACTCTACAATCAAAGGATAACTAAAAGAAACCAAGATGAATTTTCAAGTCCAATGGATAGAATCAGGACCAAAAATGGAAAACAAAGCTTGAGTTGGGAGCAATGTAGACCTTCCTAAGACATGAGAAAAGGCCAGAAGGGAAATGAGGTGTGTTCTTAGTATGTGTTGTGAACAGTGTTGACTTGTCTAGGGCTTGCTTTCATTAGCCATCTGGTGTAGGGGTTGGTAGTGCTGGCTTACAACTCCCCATGTGGGGAGGATCACATAAAAACTCTGATGGAAGGATTGCCATTTTTCTGATCGTTCAGATCGTCTGGAGCCATAAAAAAGGATCCAACAGCAGGTGATTCAGAACCAAGATGAAAAAGAAGAGGATCTAAATGTAGCCACGATGGATTTTTACCATTTCACTTATGAGGGAGGCATTCAAATTTAAGCAACAATCAAAGGGCATATTTTATAAACATGCTTTAGTTCACAGCCAAGTAAATTATGTAAGGCCAATTTCCACATGCATTCATTCCCAGTAATTGTTTGGAAGTCTTCCTAAAGACTTGAGGGAGAGGAATAGAAATAAGCTGGATCCAACCAACCACTATAGTTAATATTACGGTGGTCAGTGTAGGTAGATGTGATTCCTTGCTCTTCTTTTCCAGATGATGCTTCAACCACATATGGAACTCCTTGTGGTGTCACATGGGTGAAAAAAAGAAGTAGAAGAAACTATTTTTTTCTTTTTCAAAAAAATGAGTCACTGGGGTTAACTTACATTTTTAGAATACTGTTAATACCGCTTTGGTCTATTTTCCTTTTCTTTTACATAATCACATTTATCAACTCTATAAAGTGGTGCTACATGCTATGAAACTTTTCTGAGAAGTAAGGGTCATGAAACATCTGACAGGTCCTTTTCCAAGTAATTGTGATGGCATCTAGATGTTTGGTTCGTAGTTTATCTCTGCATTATTTAGAAAAGTGTACCTGTTATTCCTCTGGAATCTCCTTAATTCCTGAAAATAAAAATAAAGTTCCGGGGTGCTGGGTGGCTCAGGCGGTTAAGCGTCCGACTCCTGATTTTGGCTCAGGTCAAGATCTCATGGTTGGTGAGTTTGAACCCCACACCAGACTTTGTGTTGACAGCAGGCACAGCCTGTTGGGAATTCTCTCTCACTTCTCTCTCTCTCTCTCTCTCTCTCTGCCCCCTCCCATCCCCCCACCATGCTCATTTGTGTGCCTTCTCTCTCTCTTTCAAAATAAACAAATAAACAAAAAAATAAATAAAGTTTCAAACAATTGCACAATACTTAATAGTTTCTAAAGCCCTTTCAGGTGATATTAATTATCTCTGCAAAATTACTGTGAGGTGGGTGGGAATAATTATCTTCACTGTACAGATAAATATAGTTTTACTTGACTGCTTGGGGGACACACAACAGCTGAGGACAGGGCTGGAAGTGAGGTGTTCTATTTCCTTCCTAAGTATCCTGAAAAGTGATTTCTGCTTTTCACTCATGCCATTCCAGTAAATTCCTGGAAGGTTATCAAAGGTTTTGCATCAGATTTTGGATTAAATCTAAAATCTTTAGGCTTTTGTTTTCTTTTTATATTATTCATTTAACAAGAGTTTTTGAGTGCTTGCTTTGAGTCTTCCATTGGTTGTAGATGCTTCATTTTGTTGTTTATTCTCTAGCGTCTCTCCTCTGCTCTTGCTAGAAGATGTACTCTTATAATAATCAATAATCAAATAGTAACCAAAGCAATAATCAAAGCAAAACCCACCTATGATGGATTTTCCAGTAATAGTTACTAATGAGATGTCTTGGTTTTTCTGTAACATATCTTTAAGAAGAGATAAGGTGTGAGCATCCTTCAAAGTTTAGTTCATTTCTTCTGAACTATAAAACCATATAAACATTTATTTTTTTTTAATTTTTTTAACAGTTATTTATTTTTGAGACAGAGAGAGACAGAGCATGAACAGGGGAGGGGCAGAGAGAGAGAGGGAGACACAGAATCTGAAACAGGCTCCAGGCTCTGAGCTGTCAGCACAGAGCCTGACGCGGGGCTCGAACTCACGGACCGTGAGATCATGACCTGAGCCGAAGTTGAATGCTTAACCGACCAAGCTACCCAGGCGCCCCAAAACCATATAAACACTTAAATGATCCTTTCTTCTGAAAACTATAGTCTCAGCCTCCTCTTGTATAACTCTGATTATGGTGTTTTTCAAAGGAAAGAGGCATGTTGTCTTTTTAGCCACTTGGCATTTTGTCTGTTATTTCAACACTTAACAGAAAATATGAAAAACAGAAATTACTGAAGGGCTGAAATAGAATTTGGAGAATGAGAAAAAAAAAGATGACAATGAGTTCAAGATAATGGAGAAAGAGGTAGAGAATGTGTGACCTGCCAAGTTTTTGCACATGGGGGAAGGAGAGGAAGAGGCAAGAGTCAAAGTCAACTCAGAAATTTGTTGACTAGGAGAATGCTGTTGCCTATAACAGAAAAGAATGTCAAGAAGGAGTTGGTGCTTGGCTTCATTTGGAAATACAGCATGTAAGGTACAAGTGTCAGGGACCAGGAGATCCATGCAAAAAGAGAAATGTAACTCAAACTGGTGCAAGGCAAGTTGGAGATTTGCTGGGATTTCAGAGATTAGCTTCACCTCACTCAACTTTATTGTGTTTCCTCTCCACCTGACATATTGTAATCTACTTGTTTCTTTGTTAAGTCCCTTGCTCTAATGTAAGATGCGTGAAATTTACTGTTTACTACTATTCACTACAGTAACCCAGAACCCGGAACAGTGTCTTGGTGCATGGAAGACTGTCCTTATGGGATGATCTCTATAGACCTGCTAGGCTGTAAGGAAAAAATAAGACAATCATTGGAGCATGGAAGATGTTGGTAAAATTCTTAAGTGAAATTCAACTGTTTTTACTCTTTCTTCCTTAAGACCTTCAATGATAATAAAGCGAAGACCTTTTATAGAAGATCTATAATACTTGGTCCTATGAGATAAAAGAAACTTTTTTGAATACCAATGGGAAGAAGCCACCACTGTAGCCCCTTTGGCCTAGAGGAGTAGAGGCAAAGAGGCTAAGACATGCCTTAGCATCAAAGTGACTGGTGAGAGAGTCATTCATCGATGAAGGTTATCAAAGGTTGAAAATGTTGATTACTGGTAGGAAAACATTATTCTCTTTCTGAGAATAACAAAGGTAGACAGTGGGGCAGAAGGTGACAAAATAAAATAAAAATTGTGCTTGCTTGATCATTGCCTCATCGGAGGGATTTACTTTTGGTCTTCTGAAGATAGCTCAGGAAAGTTATCATTTTCTTTGCAATTGTTACATTTTCTCTTTGCCTTGTTTTTTCCTATCTGAAAAATGGGTACATTCATTCTACTGACCTATGGAGACATGGGGAGGCCCATTATTTTAAATTAGTAAAGAGCCATATCAGTTTAATAACTATGATTTAATAACATTAATAATAGCAGAATTTAGAAATTACCAAGTAAGTGAGAAATGCTTTTTGAATAAATATTCTTTGCTAAAATACATTCCCTAGTGTGAACTTCCCATTTATTTAAACCTCTTAATCAGCAACACTGAGTTCAGTAAACCTAAAATTGCCTTTTTAAAATACATGTTGGCAGTGAGGTATTGTAATATAAAATTGTACCTTGGTCATTAATGACAAAGCCCCTAGTCAACATACTCCCTTTTGGAGACAGAGCTGGAAAAGACCATGAGGAGAAATTTTAAAAGGCAGATCATAGAAAGCTCACCTGAATATTTAGAAGAACTCATTGAAAGACAGTAAAGAATTTGTGTGGGCTATGAAAATAGAGTGTATATCCATTTTCTCTGCAGGTGAGAATTTAAAGGGTACTTGTCTCCAGTTGCACAAAGGAAATTTAGAGCATAACCAGTCATAGGCCAAATCCAAAAGAACCACCTCCCACCCACACAGACTTCCTTGGGGGCAGCAATTCAGCTTACTGTGTGAGCTTAAGGTGTTTGGTCTGGGATAAAATCCCTGAGTGGACTCTGAGCTACTGTTTTTATTTCCTGATGAGGGAAACACAACCCTTTGTAGGGTTACCTCACCTTGTTGTTGCCTTAAAGGTCACTGAAGTAACCGTTACAGCCCAGAGAACTTCCGACAGACAAAGCACACACTGAATGCAATGAGACTTATTAGCTAAATCACTGCAGATGTGGCATTTCCTAACCTTGCCCAGCAAATGTATTTTCTTACGGTCCTATTTTCACGTTTCTCTTTTAGTTGTATTAGAACCAGATCCTCCATATTTTATACTTGGTGACACATTTACATATACTAAAGAATGAACATGAAAAGCAATCACCACAATGTGGTCATAGCAGAAGAAATATTTCTTTAGTTAGAAATAGTTTGAGTAACCACTTGAAGCTTTTGGTTTTAAACACTTAATAAAAAAATAAAATATGAGTCCCACTTGACAAACTATTCTGTCTTTTAGCTCTTGCCTACATCTGCAGTGAAGGCAGAACCGTAGGGGGGATTTGAAGAAACACATGCTGGTTTTCTGCTGACGCCAGGATCTTGCTATCAGACAGTCTTCTAATATTGTACATCACAGGGAAGTAAGAAAGTAGTGTAAAGATGGAGGGCTCTGGACTCAGAAGACCTACCAGCATCATGCCCACAAGCAGGTCACAATTGCTCTGAGCCTTATTTTCTTCCCCCCTAACTTGGAAATAATGAAGCGATTCCAACTTCATAGGGTTATTGAGAGAGTCAAGTCTCAAATGCAGCACTTGGCATATGTATACTAAAGATACACCATGGATAGATTTGGGATCTCATCTCTTTTTGGAAGGGATTTATACAAAGAGAACAATTTGAATTATGCTTTAAATGCATATTTGGGTTCTTTGTGGAGAGGATGAGCACTCTGTATTAGAATTTACAAGAGTATTGTGTGGGGTGACACAGGTACTGAGTCATCAGCAGAAGCTGAGGACAGCTGAGGACAGTCTATGGAAACCCTTCAGCCGTGCATTCTTTTGGTGGTCTGACAAACAACAGGAAAAGCCTGTATGACCTAGTATAGAAAAAAAAAAGGGGGGGGAGATATTTTTTACTTAAAAAGAAACTACATAGAACTGCGTTTTCATATTTCAAATATTTTTTGGAAGTCACATCATATATTCTGTAAAAGGACAGAGAGAGGCTGGGACCAGTCTTGTTTGTGGTCTCTGAGGCTTCAGCTTCTATGCAGGCAAAAGGGACTATTCAGTGGAGTGTGCCACAATGAAGACACTGACAGCTTCTCCTCTTGGATTGGGCAGAGGGCATGAGCTCAATGGTTGGTGGAAGGATTACTCTAGAGAGGAGAAGCTTTGACTGTGTGTGCCTCAGATTTGAGCAGGGTTGCAAGGAGACAAAAGGATACTTGCCAGTGTAGAAAATTTTTCAGGTTCTAGGAGAAAAATGGATGGGTTTCATGTTTGATAACTTTAATTTTCATGGTTTGAGTACTAGGCTTAGGTTCAGAACCCACGCCTGGGTTTGGAGCAGATCCCGAGGGAAGTCAGTGGTAAGGAGTGAGGGTGTCGTTGAGCAGGAGAGAGCATCCAGCCATGGTTAGGGACCTTCTCCAGCCATGGGCAGTGACCCAGGATTAGAAGTGGAGAAAGTGAACCTGAGCCTCATCACGCGTGGTTGTTGAAAATCCAAGTGTGATGCAAATACAGGCCAGGTAGGAGATAGGGGGCCAGTGGGGGCATCACTGCCATGAGTAATCCTGCACAGAGATGAGAAGTAGAAAGATCCGAAGAATGAGAAAAACAAATGTTCCCATAGAGGGAAGTTCCTAACTGAAGATGAAGATAAGTTTTTCTGGGAGGGAGGCAGGGGAACAGGTAGGGGGAAAAAAAACCCAGGAGTTTATAGTCAGGCTGAGAACTTTAAATTTGTGATTTTGGAGAAATTTCCTTTCTCCACAGTGAAGGTGATCCAAATTAGCCTCTTTGATGAAGGAAATTAAGGGGTAGATGAAGTGAGTGGTAATGAGGGTGGCAAGTGCTGAGAAGGTCAAGAAATTGTAAAGCTAGAGTCAGACAATTATGTATCCAGGCATCTTTAATAATTTCAATAGATGTGGAGGAGCATACAGAATGGGATGAGATCACTAAGCAAACTTCACCTTCAAGGTGCCTGGGCTCACTTTGTGCCATGCCATTTGGATGAATCAGATTTAACCTGTCTTTGTTTCTTTCTTCCCTGTTAGCATGCTTTCAATGAGATATGACATGCCTTTCAGTTGAAATTGGAGAGAGCAGTTATTATGAGCCATAGGTGAGCTAGTTAGACATGATTGGGCATGTCTTCTCAGGTGACATCCAGCATATACTTAGAATGCACAGTCCATTTAAATGCAGTACTTTTAATTAGAGTGTGGGCACATTTATGTTTTTGTGCATATTTAAGAAAATTTTAAAAAGCCCACATGCATTCCTTGATTTATAATCCTCGCTAACATAATCTTTGCATCATTTTGCATCCTCCAGAAAGGAAAATCATCAAACTCTTGAGTCTAAATTAATCATCTGTTTAGAATGATAGTAGCAGTTTCAGGAAAGAGAATGTTCAGTGGTTATTCTAACATTTTTATTGATATTTGTGAAAGCTGAAACTAGATTTGGTATATTGAGCTCCTTAAAAACACTTAAGATTATTCCTGTGTGAATTACAGTGTACATTTGGTCGATATGGACTGGAAAAGTAGTTCTGTTTAACCAAGGCACACCTATTTTTATTAAATTCTACATATCCCTCTGATATATCCGTTCGATTTCTGCTGAAATGTCATTTCCTCAAGGAATAATTTTCTAGTCTTCTCACCTAGATGATACACCCCTGGGGGGGGGGGCATTCCACTACCACACCTCTCCCACCCTTGCCTGAATTCTCATGACAAGTGACTGTAGTTCTTTATGGGAACTGTGTCCTGGGCTCTATGAGCCATGAAGGCAAAGTCTGTATCTGCTTGGTTCCCTGTCTCATCCCTAGCGATGGACACACGAACCCATCATAGAGTGGTTACTCCATAAATACGTGTTGAAAGGATCTATCTTGATTATTGCAGTGAAGTGGTGTGGAAAGTATATTTAAATCTGGAGATTTAAGTTCTATTCCCAGTTCTGCCTCTAAATGACTATTTCACTTTAGAGCGAGTCAATTCAAGTGTCTCTTTCCTCAACTGTCAAAAGAGGGGATTAAAGTAGGTGATTGTTAATATTGCTCATAGCTCTGGGATTCTGCACACTTCCATATTTCTGGGATTGGTTTACATATCAATGGTAGCAATAAAATATTTAAAATGAGCAAGTCTGCACAGGCATAGTGAATGGGAAAAATTAGTGCAAAGGAGTTATTTCTCTCTGACTGTTACTACCATATTATGCATTGATTTTGCTAGGCAAGTTTCCAGGAAGATGAGCTGTTGAGTAGTATATGTATGTATATACTCTAGAGTATATGTAGTATATGTATTTTATAGTTACCTATTTACACACACACAGCATTTGGAACCTGAGTCATGGCGATTCTCAACTGGAAAACAGGGGGATAGAAAAAAATGTGGGACCTGGAAGAGGGGAATAGGATCGGCAGGTTTGGGCCCAAAAGAAACACTGTCCCCTCATTCAATTCACTTCAGTGAGGAAAGTGTATGGATGTTACTATGTGCTTTCCTTTGCTTTTCTGCTCTTGGGAATTCCTTAACATCAACTTCATTAGTTACAAAGGCAGCAATCCATATCCAATTTTCTTTTTGTGTCAGGATTGTTCATGTATAAACTAGGCTTCTTTGTTGGAAACATTTGCAATTAATCCCATAAACAAACAAACAAAAAATGCAAATCTTGCACTGCCTGCCCCAGCCAACTCCACCGACTCTGAGCCTGACCACCATCTATTATACACAAAAATGAATTGAAATTCCCACTTTGGGCCTAACCTAATTTTCAAGTGATAATAGACATGGATTCCCAGAAGCTCTCTATGCCTCTTGATAGCAACTTCCTAATTTCCTTTCCTGGTAAATGTTTTAAATAAGATTTTAGCACCAAAGGAAATTAACCTTTAAATTAATTGTAATTATAAAATGCCATCACTGATTTTTGTCTTCAATCTAATTACTTTCTATTATTTAAACAAACCTCACCTCCTGTGAGCTTTAAGTTTGTTTCTCCTTCACTCCCTGTCACACAATGCCAACCAATCCTAGCAGAGGTCTCCCTGAGTCTCTGCAGCTAGAGCAGCCTCATTTAAATGTCACGCAGGATTGAGGGTTCGCCCTCTGTTCCCTTATTGACAAGGCGCTCTTTCAGACGCTATGCTATGCATAAGGCTGCTCTGCTCAGATGTTTTCGTTCTGCATACCTGGTGGCCATCCTCAGAGATGCGGAGTTTTTTATCCTCCTGCTGTTAAGAAGGAGATAGCTAAGCCCAGCCTTCTGTCTCTATTAGAAGCCACTTCCAAAACTAAAACACAAATGGACATACTGAAGTGGGCACCTGCCAGCATCATTTATCAAAAGACGAACTTTGAATGTGGAGCCTATTTTCCCAGCACGCCTCAGCTTTGGAGGGCTCTTAGAGCTTAGTTTCCTATGCGGGCTCTTTGTCTTGTTCTCATTTGTTCTTTCGAGATGGGACTGTGGGATCCCAGGAACTTTATTTTGTGAGCGTGTCTATCTACACCGTGGTGCTAAAAGCATGCTTTTTTCCTGCCACTTAGCTGCCTTCTTTGTCATGTTATTATCAATGCGAATACAGAGAGATGGTGAGGAAGAAGTATGGAATACCCATTACAGGTGGCCTGTGTACTGCAGAATTGGAAGATGAAGCAGAATAATCAAAATGGAAGATTTTTCTTTTAATCATTTCTGTAAATGTCACCACTTTCCCTTCCACTTACACTCTCTGGCTTTCTTTTCTATTGAGGCTGATTAAAACAACCTGAAGAGTATGAGAAAGCTTCAGTTCTCCCAGCCAGAAATATTTTCTGCATAAAATACATCCTTTACTACACCCCAGTAAGATGTCATCCTTTTTGCTGGACTGAATATTGTCACCTTAACACTATTCTTTAGAAACAAGGTCCTGATCTGAATCAACAGAGGGTAGGGGATCAATCAATCTCCTTCCCCCCGTATTTTTGACTTGGGAACATGCAATTTATTTAAAGATGATTATAGTGTGTGTAGGTGTGTATGAGAGTGTGTGGATGTTGAGTGTGTGTATGTATGTGTGTGCATGAGTGGAAAGCAGTATAGTACAATGGGAGAGCCACTGTGAAAAAAATAGAAAATAAGAAGTGACTGTTGAGGAATCAGAATCAACTTTCACCTGAATATCCAATTTTAAAAATAATTAAAAAATTTAAAAATAAAGCTCATATATTTTCCCTTCAATGACCACGAGAGGGAGTAATTTAATAGTAGTCTGAAAAAGAGACCACTACTAACTAATGAGCAAGACAATGTAAAAACTGTATTTCACTGTTAGGGAATGCTGTTGCCTCTGATAGAAACTTGCATGTGATTGACAGGAAGCATATGTCTATGCAGGCATTCGTTTCAGGTGCTGATCATTTATTCAACCTTTTATTTTTATATATGGCAGCATGTCTCCGCCCCACTCTTTTCTGCCATTTGCTTAGAAAATGACAAAAGTGCTTTATTATAACTGATTACCCATTTACTTACAATAAACTGGAGTCTAAGAAGATACAACATACACTTACTAGTTTCCAAATGGTCTAAGAAATGTTTGTGGAGAGCTGATTGATTCATTCATTTATTTCCCAGATAATTACTGAGTCCTGCTCCAGGTTGGGGATTGCTAGATGCTGAGCATACAGCAGTGGTCAAGACAGGTGTGGTCCCTGAGGGCAATGGCTAATACTCTCTTATCCTGAAAGAGTCAATATGTGCTGTATTGGTGTCAGAAGTTCAAGAATAAGCTCAGTGACCTTGGGCAAGTCATTTAATCTTTATGGGTCTACAAAATTAAGCTGTTGAAATAGAGCCGTAGACAGTAGTTTTCGATCATTTTCAAGCCTGCAGTATTCCTAATCCAAAAGAAATCTTAAGCAGAATCAGAAGTTGTAAAATTAAATAAAGGTAGAACTCCTGTGTCTTGGGTGAGTTGAGGAAGAAGCAAGGTGACAGACATCTCTTACCCTGGCCTCACTACGATTCTGTAAAGCATAACTAGAGATTAGTAGCATTCAAAATCTGGGGCTCTGGGCTTTAATATGTAATTCTGTTCAGAGAAGGGGAAATGAATGGCAAGTTTGGGTTTTATGTAAGGCTAGTAGATGTGGACAAGATTATTTCACTAAGTCACCTTGAAAAATCACAAAACAAATGTTATAAGGAGATGATAAAGCAATACCATGTTAACAGTATTTTATTATTTCATTTGATTGCTTTTGTGTGATACTCTAAAAGTAAAACAGACACAGCATTCTCATAACTCTGTCAACGTGATGCCTGAGAACTTGGCACCTATTTTGAACTGCTAATTGCCTGCCCCTTAGGTTATGTTTGAAGAGTTCTTTATAATAACAAGAAAGAAAGCTTAGATTACCAACTAATGTGTAGTATGACCCTAACAACCAGATAGAAAGAATGGTGGATACATAGATGGGCAGATGGGTAGATGGATAGATAGATAGATGGATAGATAGATAGATAGAAAATAAGGAGGGAGGGAGGAAAGAAGGAAGGAAGGAAGGAAGGAAGGGAAGGAGGGACGGAAGGAGAAAGAAAGACTAGGAGCCATATGATATGCAGAAATGTTAACTGAGAAACATAATTCAGAATCGTGGGGTCATTCTAATTTTCTTTTTTTGTTGTTTGTATTTTCTATACATTCTGCAGTAAACTTACATTTCTTTATAAACAGGGAGAAACAAATATTTTTTAAAGGGGAAGTGTTTCTCCCTGCTGCCACCTGCAGCCAAAAGTGGGAGTGTGTGTGATTGTGTTCAAAGAATTCAAACTCAATGATCCTGACAAACTGGAAAAATGATCAAAACATATAGAATAGAGTTCAATACACAGAAGTGTAGGCCAGCAGCCTTTAGAAGAAAAATCAAACAAAAATAACAGAAAATTATTAGCCTCAGAGAAGTGAATAATTTCCTGTGGTTTGCTTTTCAAATGAACGTTTCTATAAATCGATTGTGACTTTTATCCCAAGGCCACTTGAATTTAGAGACTTCAGGACAGGTTTTTATGCATTTCTGCTTGGTTGGTGGGGTTGTGCTTGTCTGTGTCTATAAGTTTAAACATCTAGAATTCATTTTTCAATTTTTTTTCAAAATAAGTCCCTTTAGGGTATTATTTTTGGATGATATTCTATATTGTTCCAGAGGTGATGTGAATATTTAATAATACTTGCAAAAATACAAATCCCCTTTAGAAAAGATATGATTACTTAGAAACATGGATCCATCTTCTAGAGAACCAGTGTTTAGTTTTGGTTTAACTATTAACTACAAAGTTTATAAGAAAACATAATACAAATTGAGAAATCATGTGATTATTATCTGTTCTGGGTTGGTGATATTTTCCATGACTGCGTGTCTTCCTTTCAATTGTCACCTCGAACAGCACTAATGAGGCAGAGAGAGAAGTTTTTCGTTCTATCACGGAAAGTGGACATCCATCTGTGGTGCAGAAGATCTCAGCATTAAGTGAGAGAAGAGCTACATATATAATAAAAGGCATGCCAGGCCGAGAATCTCGGAATGTTTCATCTCTTTCACAGAACTTTGTAAAAGAGAACAAGTAGAGGAGAATAGAAAGGAGCGGAGGTCATAAGGAAAACTCAGCATGGCTGGCAACAGATGACACAGGAAAGAGCCTTGCCACAAAGACGGCTCAGCAAGGGTCGCCTGCTTTCCTGGAGAAAGCCTTTCCTCCGAAGAAATAGCACTGCCTTTTCATGAACAAACACATAAAAGTGCATTGCAATGGTTGCCTCCCTTGAATAGGGTTCACATGTCAAGGCACACCCGCTGGAGCAGGCCCCCCGCTTTTTTCCTGGGGAGGAGCTACTCATCTGAAGGCAGATCACCCCCCACCACGGCAGGAGGCACTGCCCGGGAACTCCTTAGAGAGCATGGAGCCAGGACACTGGGAAGTATTACAGCCTGGAGAGACGGGCCAGTGAGCCACTGCTCGCCCCAATCTATGCCCCATAGAGGTTGTCAAACGTCCAGGAGCCACATGGTGTGTGCGCGCATGGCAGGTAGAAGAGGGGCATGTGTGGATTTGGATATAAAACTTTACCAAAAGAAATTCCCCCCAAATTTACATGGTAAAGGCCTAACCTCTAATATGATTGTATTTGGAGGAGGGCCTTTAAAGAGGCAATTAATTTTAAATGAAGGCATAAGGATGGGGCCCTACTCCAACAGGACTGGTGTCCTTTTAAGAAAAGGAAGAGACGCCAGGGGCAAGACTGTACACAGAGGGCAAAGTGAGAAGTCAGCTGTCTGCAAGCAAAGGGAGAGGTTTCGGTTGAAACCAAACCTGCCAGTACTTTGATCTTGGACTTCTAGCCTCTGGGACCATGAGAAAGTATATGTCTGTTGGTTAAGCCATGCAGGATGTGGTATTTTGTGATTGTGGCCCTAGGTGACCACGACATGGGGGTGGGAGTGTCCCCATCTTCCTGCTGCTCCGAGGAAGCGACTCTGCTCCCAGGGCTGCTGTCACCTCCTAGTCAGCACAGCAGATGGCAGTGGTGTCCTGCGAGTTTGCACAGCCAGCTAGCCTGTCAGCCTGCGCCTCTGGCTTAGACAACTAAAGGGTCAGAGACGTAAACTTCAAGGTCCAGACTTTCTCATTGGAAAAAAAAATCTTTGCATTAAAGTATGTCCATCTATCTATCTATCTATCATCTATCTATCTATCTATCAAGCTGGGCTTCACAAAAGTAAATGAGATACTGTTTAAAAGGAGAAATAAGGGGAAAAAATCTCAGGCATTTGGTGTGCCTACAGTCTAACTGTCTCTAGTTCAGTGATGACTTATTGCTATTTTATGTAGTGAAGTGGGAGAGTTTGCTTACAGAGACTGAACCCTTTCCATAGTTTCCCTGCAGGCTTCTGTTGTTGAAGCTCCCTGGCTACACTTGCTGTTTGGGCTTGAAATAGTAAAACTGAGCATATAGCTGGCCAGCTTCGTATTGACATCAAGAATACCTTCATTTTCCAGTTGCCAAAATTGGGCCCTTATCTCTACTGTCCATTTTCAGCACAGTTACAGAACTAAAACTCTTCTCTGTTCTTCCCGAGTCTCTTAGGAATGAAAACTTACCTATTTTCGCAAGCACGTGGCTAGCATACCCTCCTGCTACTAAATTGCTATCAGAATGCTTCACTGCAGACCTATAGCAGGTAAGAACAGACACTTTCCGAGATCCCTTCCCTGTTTACCTATACATTAAACTTCTCCCATAATTCAGGCCTTACCTTCTGAGAAATTAGACAGAAATTAGACAGAAATTTCAGATCTTTTTTACTTGTGAGCATTGGAATTCATGTGTTCTAGGCAGGGTCTGTAGGTGAGTATTCAGACAGATGATGAAGGCAAGGATAATACAAGGGAAATATCAATCCAAAGCATTGTACTCAACACTCATCATTTACCCCCATGTCTAAATGATCATAATAAATAAACCTAACTGGACACAGAACTGGCCCAAATGAGCATCTTCTCCAGGATTTTTAGTAGTGCCATGATTGTCTAAGGTAAGCATCCGTATGTGGACATACAAATAAACAAGTTGTTCATATCTAACCCACTGAACAAAAAGACTAAAATTGGAAAACTTATTTATGAGAAGCCTGCTTGTGATTTGTATTAAGAAAGGCAGATAAGGTGTCATGGTCAAAGTATGCATAATGATATAAGCACTATTTGGGGGAGCTTTCTTTTGAAAATAGATTATTAGATGCTTGAAAGAGAAACCTGACCTTCCCAAAGATATTTGTGACTTCATATCTGCTGGGATTTACATAATTTGGCCAAAGCTTGATATAGGTTGGAATTCCTTAAACTGAGTCCTTCAGAATTCTAATTCTCTGGGATATTAAGATTTCTTATGAAAAGGCATTTTGTGTTCAAATGTTTGGGATATTAACTATACTTTTAATTTCTGTAAATTAATGCTTTAACATCTCTTTACAAAATGACTACTGGCTGTTCCCAAGTAAACCCTAGCTCACCTAAAACATCTGGAGACGTTAGGTACTCCCAGGCCATTTTGTCTAATAGTCACAGTGAATACGGGTTCAAATTTAGCCAGCTAATCCTAAACCCATTTACCCTACTTTGCCCATTCCTGTCCAATGAAACCACAATAAAGGTGCTTGGCCAACAGTTCTGCTCTCTCTCGCTGGCCTGTGACCCCTCCGAGTGGCCTTGTATGGTGTGCTGTGTTCTCCCTGGGGAAATGGAGCATAGTAGAACTACAGAAATCTTCCTAGTTTTTCTCTCTCTCTTTTTAGAATTTTTAAAAAATTTCATTTATTTTTGAGAGAAACAGAGAGATAGAGTGGGGGGGGGGTTGCAGAGAGAGAGGGACAGAGAGAAAATCCCAGGTAAACTCCATTCTGTCAGTGCAGAGCTCAATACAGAGCTTGATCTCATGAACTGTGAGATCATGGCCTGAGCTGACATCAAGAGTCAGATGCTCAAACAACTGAGCCATCCAGGCACCCCTCTAGTTTTTCTCTTATTATTATTATTTTATTAATTTTTTTAACATTTTATTTTTTGAGAGACAGAGAGGAACAGACCACAAGCAGGAGAGGGGCAGAGAGAGAGAGAGGGAGACACCAATCCGAAGCAGGCACTAGATTCTGAACTGTCAGCACAGAGCCCGATGCAGGGCTCAAACCCATGAATGCAAGATCATGACCTGAGCCGAAGTTGGACACTCAATCAACTGAGCCATCCAGGCACCCCTAGTTTTTCTCTTTGATTTGCATCTGGCTTCACCCAACATAGTATGGTTCAAACAAAACTATGGAAGAGGAAAAATCAAACACACTCTACTGGAAAATCCTCAGAGTTGTTAATATGTAAATGTGCATCCTAAATTTTTAGTGTCAAACTTACTTGGCTTTGGAATCTTTTCTGAGCAATATATTTTATGGAACTAGCATTTCTGGGATCCCCTTTGGGAAGCACTCTTCTAGATGGATACTGATTATCTGTCTAGGAGATTTCGTGTGACAGTATTTTCTGCAGATAAAAATGCACTGACATCATTGTGAAATGAAATCAAACATTATATATAGTGTAAGGAAAGCTCAATTCCCATATGAAATTTGGACTTTCCCTTCACCAAAGTTTTGGCACAAAGACACTGAATGATAATATTTGAATGAACGCACACTTTCAACTCCACATAGGTTGTGAAGTCCATGTATTTTTAAATCCATACATCTATCACCCTTCCTAATCTTTGAAAAAGTCTTTTGTGCATAAGACAAGTGCTTACAAGGTATCTTTTCTTGTATATTAATTAGGCACCTCAATTTCAACCTGTCTAAATGGAACCAATTATTACATTCCTATTCTACTTTCCTCAAGTGACATTTCCATTTAACCATTCACTTGCACCAGAAACCCATGTATCTATCAGGCCTTCTCTCACACAGTACCCATCCACCACCCATTTATCACTTCCTTTTTCCATCTCTCTTTTTAACATCTATCCTCTCCATCTCCAATACAGAGATGTCCAGACCTTCATCATCTCCTATCTCATTTTCATGATGTCCTAACTAGTCTCCTTTTTCCTAATCTTGCCCCCCACTAGTCTTTCCTTCACACTGATACGAATGTGATTTTTCTAAAGTATATTTCTGATTACATCATGCTTTTTTCATAAACTATCTGCCAAATGATTTGCTATCATGCTATACAAAATAAAGTCCAGACTCCTTACTCTGTTATGACCATTTTTCTACTGACTCGTTCATGCTCACTTTTCTAATCTTCTCTGGAAATGCAGATACAATTCAGTCGTATTAGTCTGGCTGCTCTGTCCCCAATATGGCAGGCTGTATATGCCATGGCGCTTTTTCATCTTTTGCCTGGGATCACCTTACTCTCACATCAGCTACTGAACAAATATCTATTCATCTTTCAATCTATTCATCACCCATGCTCAAGGGTGTCTTTCTCTGTGAAACCTTTCCTGGTCCCTTTCCTATTTCCCCACAAGATACACTCTATGGAATTTTATTATACTTACATGTTTAGATGTTGGTTTTTCATGACTAGATGGTGACTTACTAGAGGTAAAACTTGTGTATTACTAATCTTAAAATCTCCAAAGCATGATATAGCACTTGATTTACTGAGGAGTGTTATACAAATGCTCTTTTAGTGAAAGGACCATTATTTCTTTTAACACAATGAATAACAAACTATGTGCTACATATTCCTGATTTTACCATGTATTTCTGTGATTGAAAAAGTGTCTCTTCTAAATTAATGACCTGACACTGCTTCCTCCTTTCTAGTAAGTCACTATCTAGTCGTGAAAAACCAACATCTAAACATGTAAGTATAATAAAATTCCATAGAGTGTATCTTGTGGGGAAATAGGAAAGGGACCAGGAAAGGTTTCACAGAGAAAGACACCCTTGAGCATGGGTGATGAATAGATTGAAAGATGAATAGATATTTGTTCAGTAGCTGATGTGAGAGTAAGGTGATCCCAGGCAAAAGATGAAAAAGCGCCATGGCATATACAGCCTGCCATATTGGGGACAGAGCAGCCAGACTAATACGACTGAATTGTATCTGCATTTCCAGAGAAGATTAGAAAAGTGAGCATGAACGAGTCAGTAGAAAAATGGTCATAACAGAGTAAGGAGTCTGGACTTTATTTTGTATAGCGTGATGGCAAATCATTTGGCAGGTAGTTTATGAAAAAAGCATGATGTAATCAGAAATATACTTTAGAAAAATCACATTCGTATCAGTGTGAAGGAAAGACTTTGGTGGGGGCAAGATTAGGAAAAAGGTTGATTGGAAAGTGAAGAAGAAACACATATCTCTCTTTGGAATTTTCCTCAAATTATCCTGTAACAGAGCAGTGGATCTCATCTTTTCCATCTTGAAATCCGAACCATTATGAATATTTTTGGAAATGAAAAAAAAAATCCCCAACTTTGATTTTTTTCTCAGAGTAAATATAGCTGCATAGGCAAGTACTCATGATAGTACCAAGAGAATAGAATGTTTTTCCAATCCTCCTATTTCAGATCCTTAAGGGGCAAGGAAGGAGTGAAACCTTCCATCTGCCATGTTTAGGAGAGCAAACCACAGTGAAGCCACTTAGAGGCTTATAAGATGGTACCGGGTCTAAACTCTAGAGCTACCAATAGACTCAATGCTGGGACTCTGACAGAGAGTTATAGACATTTGGATCAAATTGTAGGAACAAAAAGGAAATATGAGCATTTGGTTTCCTGAAGACACATTTCTTAAATTAGTCTGAAGTCAGTTCTTGAAAAGTTTAGGAACTATTCCAAACTGTTGATTATTGGGATTTTTAGTCCTGGGTGAAACTGATTAGGCATTAATACCTAATAAGGGTTTCTAAAAAGAAAACAGTCAAATTAACCACACTTAAAAATCATTCCTGTCCTCAATTTCCCCTCTTTATTCTCTACTAGAATTGTTATAAGAGAAATAAATCTTTAAAAATTCATTTAGTAAAGGGGCGCCTGGGTGGCTCAGTCGGTTAAGAGTCCGACTTCAGCCAGGTCACGATCTCGCGGTCCGTGAGTTCGAGCCCCGCGTCGGGCTCTGGGCTGATGGCTCAGCACCTGGAGCCTGTTTCCGATTCTGTGTCTCCCTCTCTCTCTGCCCCTCCCCCGTTCATGCTCTGTCTCTCTCTGTCCCAAAAATAAATAAACGTTGAAAAAAAAATTTAAAAAAATGTATTTAGTAAAATTAAAGAATGTTTTTGAAATGTTTTCAAAATGGGTGCTTCTCCATTTTTTCAATATGTTGGATATTTTTACAAAAACACTTTATCGCAATGGATACAAAAGGTTTATTCCTTGTTCCAATGTTGTGTTGGGGGATACTGTCTGAGAAGTAAGAAGGCTACGTAGGAGGCAGTGAAGGAGATGCTTTGAACTTGAAAGGAACAGAATAGAGCTTTAATACTTACAGCTGTCCTCTTCTTCAGTTATACATTTCACAACATAACAGGCGTAGATGAACCCTGCCAGCTGAAACAAAACAAAGATGCTTTAGACAGGAAGCAAAGACAATGGTACTGGACCTCACTGGGTAGTGGCTTAATGGCAGGCAGTGTATAACTAGAGACAGTGTTCCAAAATGATGGTTTCTCATACTGAACCTTGACTCCAGTGTGGACTCTTGATTCAAGTGACATCTATTTTCCTTATAAATAAATGCATTGCTCTCTTTTTCTCTGAACTGCATTTATGTGCAAGATTTGTTCATTGCCAGGCAATCTAAAACAAGTTATTTTAGGTACAGGGAAAAAAATTATGGTCATTTATTAAAGGAATAACATTTGCATTTGTGCCAATCAACTTCTAATTTACTTTCATTAGCCAAGAGCCTTAGATTCTAAAATTGGACTTTCACCGACTAACAGAAAAATGTTTTGAGGGAAAAAATATTAAGATTCAGTGGCATGTTGCATGGAAGAAAAACACTTATTTAGACCTGTAACAGGAACCAGGGCACACCAAGCACAAGCAGGTTGACATGTTACACAAAGTGATGGCGTGGGTGCCTGTAGGTAAGATACGTCGTGATGCACTGAATCCAGGATAGCACAAATCACATCATCCTTTCCGAAACGTACTGCAAAAAGGTCCCTATGGTCAAAGTAGTCTTTGCTCACTGAAATTGTTAAGGAACACCTCAAAGTTCTTTGATATCTATTCCCTCAGATTGAGTGGTTTTGTATTCCTTCATATCAGTAGAATATTTATTTAGTGAAATTATGAATGCTGGTAAAAGTATGCAAAACTAATATAATTTCCTAATAGTGGAATTTCCCCCCTCCCCATAATTCTGTTTGGGGGATTCCAGAAAGGATGGAACAGTGATGAAGATTATGCTCAATGATATTTCAGAAAAGCATTGATCTGGCTGAGAACTGAGAGTATATGGTAATATTTGGCATGAGGAAGGGAACATGAGGAAAGGCTGTGGTCTCCCATTAGGAAGCTAAGTCACAGGGCAAAAAGGAGCTGCTGGGAGGAGCCAAATGAAATTGTTTTTCATTAGCTGACAGTGATCTTTCTGGAAGATGTGAGTGGAACACTTTAAGTCAGAGGGCACGCTGATACGTATTTAATGAGCACAGTATTATCTGGAGAGAAAGAAGGGTCCGGTTAAAAGAGAGACTTTAGAAAATCTATAATTTGGATTTGAGGTAGAAAGGCATATTCTGGCAAACTCTAGCTCTATTCCAAAGCGAACTGGCATAGAATAAGACTGTGGTTATCCTGGCATAGAAGTAGCGACCCGCTTGGTGGAGGAATGGGTGAGGAAGAAGATCCCTGCAACATATTCTTCAAGGGCTTTTGTTTTCAAATGCTGGGTGAGAGGGGATGTATACCCCCACTCCTCCCACTCCCAGATTTAGTATCTGAACCAGTACACATCATGGAGAGCTACAGAAGAATACCAATAATATATTAGCAGTAGTTTTCTTTTCTTTTCTTTTTTTTAAAGCATATCTTAGAAAAATCATTGGGGTGCCTGGGTGGCTCAGTCGGTTGAACATCTGACTCTTGACTTCAGCTTGGGTCATCATCTCATGTTTTGTGAGATTGAGCCCCAGTCACACCCTGTGCTGACAGTGTGGAGCCTACTTGTGACTCTCTCTCTCTCTCTCTCTCTCTCTCTCTCTCAAAATAGATAACTAAACTTAAAAAAAAAGGAAAATCATCAAATCATCATTTTTCTCTTTAAATGGTATGTTGCAATTGGCAATAAAATAGTGGTAGTAAGAATTGTTTCCTTATATAATAGAATCATCAGGATCGTCATTTTTATAGGCTTATTTTTAGAGTATAGGGTGGTATTAAGAACAGCTTTAGCGTAGATTTTGATTTGACCAAACAAAATCACACAATTTGAACATTTTCGTGGGTACTGAAAAAAAATAGACTATACTAACATTTCTTAATCTTTCATCCAACAGGATCCATGAAAATGCTCTAATCATTGAGTGAGCCAGTCCCACGGGTACTCTGTCACTAGTACTTGAATTTGACTGTGATGAGTTTTGGTTAAATCCCTTGGGTACTGCTTATATAGCTCCTTCCTTCTTCCACAGGGAGTCCTTATCATCCTTGACTAAATTCTATCCATTTATCAATAGTTTATCTCTTCAGTTTTAAATACTTACTACTTGAATTATCTATAAAGCAACTTTTTCCTAGTCACAAACTTTTCTTTTGATCTTCACTCATCACTTATTACTTCTAAATGAAATTCTAGGTAAAAAGCATTGATAAATTCTGAGATCCAGGGCCAATAAATTTAAGCTTCTCATTAAAGTGTCACTAGATTCTAGATTATTAACTGTACTACTCTCCCAGAATGCAGCCAAGGCCCTGTATTCTGCTTACCAGTGATCTTTTAATTGTATTCAGTTGCATTCTTTAACTATCAGGGGAGCTCCTTTGATATAAAAGTAAATCCTGCTGCATTTCATTACAAAAGCTTGCTGATTAAGAGAACTTTAGCTTTTAAATTGGTCACCTCTAAATACAAATGGAAATTAGTTCCCCCCAAATTAATCAAGATTCATAAGCCTCTGTTATCTTCCAATTTTCCTATACCATATAAATTTATAATTTAATTCTTACTCCATAGCAATTTAAAAAAATTACCTACAGAAAGGGGCTTCAAATCATTTGTAACTCCAAATGCTTCCTATAATGTGCAATACCTATAGTTGCTATGTGGGTTACAAAGACAAACTCAGCCAGAGTTTCTCAACCTTGGCACCATTGACATTTGGGCCGGGAAATACTTTTTTGTAAGATCTGTTGTGAATTATAGGATGCTTCTCCAGAAACATCCTACAATCAATCCACTTGACAACTGAGCAAATCCAAAATGTCTGCAGACATTGCCATATGTCCCTTAAAGGATAAAATTGGCCCAAGTTAGAGCCACTGTTTTAGATAGTCTTCCCAGCAGGACCTAGAAAAACTCTGGGAAGATGTAAATTATGTTCAGGGAGGAGCAAACAGCTCCATTCAGAGGAGTTTGGGCAATGGGAAGGGAATAATGGTGCCCAAATCAGGGAACAATGACCCATGTTGTCAAAGTAGATCAGAGTACATGGAATTAAAAAAATTATTTGGGTGACCTGGGTGGCTCAGTCAGTTAAGCATCCGCCTTCGGCTCAGGTCCTGATCTCGCAGTTCATGAGTTTGAGCCCCACATCGGGCTGTGTGCTGACAGCTCAGAGCCTGGAGCCTGCTTTGGATTCTGTGTCTCCTCTCTCTGCCCCTCCCCTGTTCCCACTCTGTCTGTCTGTCTGTCTGTCTCTCTTAAAATAAACATTAAAATTAAAAAATAAAATAAAATAATTTTATTTTGTTCTTTACTTAAATATAACTAGAATAACAATGAAAGATACCAGTGGTATTATACTAGGCAAACATACAATTATCCACTTACGTAAAACAAAACAAAACAAAACAAAACAAAATATTCCAGTTGTTTTAGTCTTTGGCATTCAAAGCAGAGCTAAGCCTAAATCTTTTTATTTTTATTCATCTTTTCACCTTGATACATCTAATATGATTTGTTCACTTCTAATTCACCTGATAGGGAATTCATATCATCTTGATATCATTACTGGTTGAAAGTAAATGATATTTTCTCTCTATAACTAATCAGATTAAAATTCTTTTTTGTATCTACAAACCAAATTATGATTGCATGTCCCAGAAATTCACTTAGAAGGTAATAGATAAGAGGAAACCAAAGCCTTTTGGTAAGTACTTAAAAAAAGATTCAATTGTAGTAATTGAAAATGTAACAACCTTAGTTTTTAAAATACTATCTTTTGGATTTCTCTTTCCAGGAAGTTGGAGTACACATAGTTGTCTCTAACCCGAGTCTCACTAAAAGTGCAACTGAAAAAAATAAGACATTTTATATATAACACACATAGGAAGATACTGAAAAGTGGAAAGAATGTAGACTCCTAGAAACTTTGAGACCCAAGGAAAAACATGGGAATGAGTTCTCCATTTTTCTTTCGTCTCATATATACCAGATCTGGAGCTGAAGAAGCTCACAACTCAGAAATGCCAGCAGGCACAGATCAAAAAGCCCCAATAAAAGCCTACTTTCTCTAGCCAAATGACCAGGAAAAAGACAGCCTAGTAAGACATAATGTTAAGATGATAATAGTTCTTCTTTGGCCAACATCACAGAAAAAAAACTGTAGTTCCATTCCCCAACCACAGGAACAAAGAGTGGGGGGGGGGGTGTCAAGACACCCCCATGCTGCAGTGTCTGAGAAGTCAGGCAGAAAAGTTGGACTTGCATTTTTTTCAGAAAGGAGGAAGACCCTCTCCTTAGTGTCAGAGACCATGGGGGGAATCTAGCTTCCAACCTCACTCTGTAGTATGGAGGCACATCTCAGGTGGTGTCAGGGAGATCTAGTGGAGAATCAGAATTTTTACCAATGCTGAGAAGTAATGAGGGCAATCCTCTATCCCCATGGTGTCAGACAAAGGCACCTGAGAGCAGTAACAAGGCATTGCTACCCCCCCCCCCAACCTTGGAGATATTATTGAAGGCCAAGTGGGGGCAGGAACTTCCACTGCCTCCCAGCCTTAATGAGAAGCCCTTCCCCTTCTGTGGTTTCAAAGGAAGATGAGTGGGGAATTGGACTTCTATCCCACTTGGAAGTGATGAGTGTTATCTCTCCTTCACCTGCCAAAGTGGTTTCAGAAGAAGCCAGCTAAAACAGGAGGTTTAAGAAAGGTCTAGAGTCTCACAATATAATACCCAAAATGCCCTTGTTTCAATGTAAAAGTTCAACATGCTAATAAGGAAGATCGCAAGCTTAATGAAAAAAAGGCAATCAGTTGCAGTTAACACAGAGCTGGATGATAGAGATGTTAGAATTATCTGACAAATATTTTAAAGTAGTTTTCATAAAAATGCTTCAACAAGCAATTTATGAACACATTTGAAATAAATTTTAAAAATAGTCTCAGTAAAGAAATAGAAGAACTAAAGAACCAGATTGAAAATTTAGAGCTAAAAAGATGCAATAACAACAACAACAGAACTGAACTACAGAATGGAGAAGACAAGAAGGAATCCATGAATTTCAATTCACAGAATAATAGAAATTATCCAATATGGACAAGAGAGAAAAAAGTAGATTGAAAAAAATGAACAGAGCCTCAGGGACCCTTAAAACTATAGTAAAACAGATGACATATGTGTCATTGGTGTCCTGAAATGAAAATAGAGCAGTACTAAAAAAGTACTAAAAAAATAGTGACTGAAAACTTCCTAAATTTGACAAATGATGTGAAATTACATATTCAAAAAGTTGAGTGAAGCCCAAACAGGGTAAGTCCAAAGAAATTCACACCAAGATGCATGACAGTCAAAATTTGAAAAATCAGACACAAAAATCTTGAAAGCAGAAAGAGGGAAATATTTATGTACCCCAGTTTAAAACAACAGTTTGTGGGTTTCCTTTAAAACTAAACATACAACTACAATACAACCCAGCAATTGCACTCATGGCCATTTACCCCAAAGAAATGAAGACGTGTTCACACAAACAACTGTACACTTATGTTTATAGCAGCTTTATCCATAATAGACAAAAACTGGACACAACCCAGATGTCCTTAAGTAGGTGAGTAAAGAAACAGTGATATGTTCACATCATGGAATACTACTCAGCAATAAAAAGAAAGGACTCTTGATATATATGTAGCTACCTGTATGAAAATCCATAGAATTATGCTGGGTGAAGAAAGCCAATCCTAAAAGGTTATATAATATATGATGTCATTTATATTACATTCTTGGCGTGACAAAATTATAGAAATTGAGAACAGATTAGTGGTTGTCAGGGATTAAGTTAGGTGGGAGTCACAGGTGGATGTGGTTGTAAAGAGGCATCACGATGGATCCTTATCTGATAGAAGTTCAGCAGTCACCATCCTCTCAGTGATACTGTGCTATAGTTTGCAAGATGTTACCACTGGGGGAACCTGGGTAAAGGGTATACAGGATCTTTCTGCATTATTTCACAATTGCATGTGATCTACAATTATCTCACAGTGGAAAGTTTAATTTAAAAATACTGTATTTTAGGCAACTATTATTTATGTTAAAAACATTTATATTTTAATTTTTGAATTTGTAAATTTATGGAACCAAAGTAGATATGCTTGTTTTCTTCAGTACAAAGACATATTTTAATTCTGAGCTCTTAGACCAACACAGAAGTCTACAATAGTTTTTGATGTTGATACAATATAGAATCACTATTTGACACTCTTTTTTGACTGGGGTTGGAGGTGAGGGGTAGCAAACACTACTTTCTTATCTGCAATTATCTCTTTCTCAAATAAATTGGTTTTATGTTTCATTTAAACCAAATTATCTACTTTTGTTCTCAGTTCATAATTCAGATGCTATAAGCCCATGTTTTTTTGTAATATGAATTTGAACACAAGGATATTATGCCCTCACAAAATATACTTTTAAGTTGCAAATGATTTTACTTGCTCTTTTGTACCTTACTCCATTTACATAATTTGAGATTGCTTCAGCAAAGGATTCTAATATGATTATATCAGTATTATTAATGAAGGTCTTTTATATGAAATATATTTTATGTGGGCTGGTGTATCATCTATCTTGTCCACCAGACGATTCTTATCCCATACTATTCCACTGACTGGACTGTTAGAAAGCATGTCGCGAATTTTCTTTGCTACGGATAATCCAGGTGCAGTTATCAACCTACAATAACTCATAGAGGATTGCCTTTAGGGCTATTGTGAATGTTCACAGCCTACTGAGTCAGAAAAGCTTTTCAGAGGATCAGAAACATATCTTAATACCAGCCTTTAGGTATTGTGCCGCATCATCAAGCATGACTGTATTAAACACTTTTTAAAAGATTAAATAAAAGTAGACGTACATGCAAACTTGTATTATCTCCTTAAGACTGGGAAATGGACTGAACCAAATGCCAACACTGGCTTACCCAATAATTCCCATTATAAACTGGCCTCTGGAGATTAGCAGATTTCTTCAGACCAAACTTACCAAAAGTTATCTGAGTTCAGATGAGACTGATGTATGAGTAAAGTTGGCAGAGCAAAAGATATTCAGGTAGGGTAAAAGACAGCTAATAAAATTCAAATGTTGTGATGGTTAATACCTCTTCTGGAGTTTAACAAATTAGTTTAAAAACTGTATTGAGAGCAGCAGTTCAATCGTTCTATACATTTGCCAGTTGGGAGGTGACCAAAGAAATGCTCATCTACTGCAATAGAGCTGCCACAAGGTGCCTTCCTTTTTGAGGTAGGAGCCATAATGAAAGCACTTAACCAAATCCATTCATTGAAAATGATTGGCATTATGCTGTTACACCTAAATACACCAATACAATGTAATATGTTAATTATATCTCACTATAAAAAGAAAATGGGAAATGCAAAAAGCAACCTATCAACAACACTCTACTAATTTAATAGTAAAACTGAATTTAAGATTATTTAATGTATTAGGGACTGTGATTTATTATAATGTAACATTTGGGAAAGAAAGTGCAGTTTTAAAATGTTCTGCAAAATATAAATAATTAATATTTTCCAGCAAAAAATTTGAAGAAAGACAGCACATAATTCCTTTCTGATAAAATGATTCAAATAGCATACTTTTTGCTCAGAGATAATCGGGAACTTAAAGCAAAATTAATGATACAAATAAGGCATATACAGAAATAAGTTAGTTCAACTTAGGTATGTCAACAATAGACAAGGCTAATAATGTTCACTGCATTTCATTGAAAGGAGCATGCTGTCCCTGGTCATGATGCGAATACAAGGCCAGATTCTTCTGAAAACAGAATAATTATATTGGAATACTAGTTGCAAAAATAACCTATATTTTAAAAAGGTGCAAAAACTATTTTAACATTCTTTTTTTCTTTTTTAGAGGTGCTAGATTAGAAGGAAAATGTAGAATATATAATGCACTGGGTCCTGCAGCACATACTACAACACTATATTTCAAGAAGTCATTAATGAGATGACATCATGAGAATATGTATGTATATATATATATATATATATATATATATATATATATATATATAATATGCATGGAGACTATACACTGGATCTGTGTCTGATTAAAGACCTGGACTCTGAAAAGAGCAATGGTGAAGAGATCAGTTTAAAACTGAGAGCCGGTTCCAATGGGCACACTTTAGGCCTCTCACCTAAAGTCCTGTTCTGCAGGACATTTAAAAATTCTTGAGGAAGGACAACTGTGACCCAATGATCAAGTTTTGTAATTATATGGAGGATGCCTATACAAGTAGTATGGTCCTAGGTTACCTGAAGAAAATTACTGTGTCTAGAACAAAGGAGGCAAATAGCCCCACTTCCTTCTGGTCTTGTCCATCAAAATGCTGACAGTGTTCAATGCTGATACCATAAATGAAGAGAGATGCCCAATGGAATTGTAACCACACTGTGAAGGGAGACAGAGAAATGAGACAGGATGAGAAAACTTCCTGGATCATAGAAAGTTCTCAATAAACTTTGTGGTGATGATGATGATGATGACGACTACAACAGTGACAACAATGACGATGACGATAGTGAAAGAGAATTCCCCATGCAGACTGATGTCTGCCTGCTTCCTGGAGACATCATTAAGGACCAGATAACCTCTGTGATCACTTCACTCAGAGATTTTAGAAAAGAAGTAATGAGTAAATCATCATTGTTTAGAAATAAGAATTTGGAAATCACAGGTGCATTCAGATGTTTCCTGTGCAAATAAGCTGTTAAATTAGCATTTGTCAAAGGGCAAAGTGAACACACCCACCCATGATAGGTTTGCAAATATTCTGTATTTTTCATCGTTAAAGTAACTGTGATGAAATATAGTGGATCATTTAATGTTTGGGGGATGGTGAATAAAAACTTATCTTTGGTTTCTAAGATTCTGTCTTGTCCACATTTCTCAGAGAATCTGGGGTCATAGAGGATAATGCAGATGTATGTGGGCACAAGGCTTCTGTCTGGGTAAAAGTCACTCCTTCCAATTTCTTCTGAGGATACTAATTAGACTAGATCCCACTAGAGGCCTTTCTGGTATTGACCCAGTTGTCATCTCCCAGCTAGGAGGTAACTTCCATTTAAGTATTTCTTTACAGAAACAAGGGCTGAGTCAAGAAATATAACAGAATCATAAATCTCATTAGACAAACTACAAATCTGACCTCAGACTCCTTGCCAGACTATGGATGTTTTGTCATGGGCAACTGGGATATCCCCATGGCTTGGAAGCCAATGCTATACTCTCATAGTATGTGAGAAATACTTGGCCCACAATGATTGGCTATGTGGTGGGATATAAGAAAGAGTCAATGTTACCTAATTTTAATGAATCTTCATAAGGCTTTTTTTTTCTGATGGAAAATAATGAATGTCAGGAGAAATTGCTAAATGACAAACTCACCATTATCAAAAATAAGTTATTGGTTTGCATTATAGAAAAATGGTGTCAACAAGGATAGAGCTTTCACTGTACTGAGCAAGGAAAAAAATCTAAAAAGAAAACATCAGAACATACCAGCTAAAGAGAAAAGTTGCTTCAAAATGTTATAGTAAACTTAGATGTATTATTTGGGTTTTGAAAATACAGTTCAAAAGGAAACTTAGAGCAATTGGTCCATTTACCATGACATCTGTGGGAATAAGCTGTATGCTGTATGAAAAGGTATTTTATGTAGCATTCAATGAAGCTTGCTTCTGAAGCAAAGTTCTGGCTGCAATATGAGGCAGGGGAAGATGAATAGGAGTGAAGGTAGTAACAGAAAAAGAACCCCAAGGGGAATAAGATGTAGATTGGGGAAGACACAAATTTGAAGACCAGTTTTTTCCCAAAGCAATTTTAAAAGGCACAAAACCGAATCGAAGTGTCACTTTTTAAGGACCTGTCAACCCTATCCGTGTGCAGCAGTATAATCCAGTTGGATTGAATAACTTTGGATTCAGAACTTGGCTAAGATTGCTGTTCTTCATTGACCTCTTTTTCCTTTACATCTGAGTTACCTTCTTTTCAACATAAATTCTAGGTTGTCTTCTTTCTACACAACTCCTAGCCAATATGAAGGTGCAAGACACTGTGTCAACTACCTCAGAATTAAAGAATTTCATTAATTACTAGTTACACGATTATTACCATTTGGGAATATATAAACTAGAAAAACTGTTAGTGTATTTCTGTACTTCGTTTTTTAATTTTTCAGTGTTTAAAGCTCAAAACAACTAATCATGTAACTAACCCCTTATATCCTGGGAAGTAGGAAAGGAAAGGCTAGTGACTTATATTCAAGGTAATGGCTAGCATTGTTGGAATCCTCGCTATAGTCTGGGTATATGCTAACATCTTTACAGCTATTGTCCAATCCATTCTTTCCAGAACCAAGGAGAGAGTTTTATCCATGATTTATAAATGAGAAAACTGGGGCTAGAGAAATTAATTGATGTCCCCAAATTAAGAGATAGTCAGAAGAGGACTTGAATTCATTTCTACATGAATCTTATATTTTTCACTCTCCAAAAGGCAAACCTGACAACATTCTCAAGTGAAGGGAACATAAGATTCTAAGAATCAGAGTGAATTCACATGCAGAAAAAAATTCCCAAAATTAAGTTCGTCTCATTTTCCAAGTTGGAAATTTGGATACAGAGGATAGTATTGAGCTTCGGATTGGCAGATCTTGGAAATTAGAAAGAAACAAACTGGCTGAGCTATCAGACAAACCACAGAAGGGTTTAATGCCACTCATGGGAAACCTGTAGTATGCTGGAGAACTGGAGTGTTCCTCCCACTCATTTAATTACCATTTCAGTTCTCTTTCAGTGGTTCCAACTCATCATAATTTTATAGTCCTCCTCTGAATTGTTTATATATGTTTCTACACAGAAGCCCAGAATGGGCTTCTTATATCAGAAGTATATTGGTGAGCCACTAATTACCTTCAGTTTACTGCTGGTGATACTATGAATAAAGCTTCCCTAAACATTTTCTACAGATCTTTTATGAATGTGTATTTTTAATTTCTCTTAAAGAAATACCTACTAGTGGAATTTCTGAGTCTTTGCACACTAGACTGGCTAGCTAGAAGTGGTCTGAGCTTCTGGAAATAATTAGCAAAAAGACTAAACAGTGGCTTCTTCAAGAATATAGATTCTATTATGCAAATTTTAGTCTTATTTTTAATTTTTTGGTATGTTGGTACAGCGTGATCATCTACCCAACATCTCATTATACTTGAAACATTAGTAAAGTCTTGCTATGCATTCTTATATGAATATTGCTTTGGGGAACTGAAAGAATCAAGGTGACAATGTAAAAAAATGAGATGTAAAGGGATAATTGAGAATTTAGTTGAAAGGGTGAAGTTAAGGGCATCAATAAAGGCCCCCAAATTCCCAGTGATATTGCAGAATACATTGTGTATGGGATGGGAGTCTGGGCTTTCTTTTAATCCTAAAGAATAAATTGATCCCAGTAGATTGGAAGGCTTTCACTGGAAAATGAATAAGCATTTTGCCCAACACTTAGTAGGCTCTCAAAAATTAATGAGTTCCTATTTCCATCTAGTTCCAGTCTTGTATCATGGAATAACTCATTTATTTTTGTTTTTGTTTTGGTTTTGGTTTTTTAAAGTTTATTTATTTTGAGAAAGACAGCATGAGTGGGGAAAGGGCAGAGAGAGAGACAGAGACAGAGACAGAGAAAGAGAGAGAGAGGAAGAGATAGAGAATCCAAAGGAGGCTCCGCACTGTCAGCACAGAGCTTGATGTGGCACTCGAACTGTGAACAGTGAGATCATGCTTGACCTGAGCTGAAACCAAGATTCAGCTGACTGATTAACTGACTGAGCCATTCAGGTGCCCCTTGGAATAACTCATTTATGTCCTAATACTTTAGGATTTCATGATTAAGTAGTGATAGGAAGATATGTTTCATATACTTTACAGGCCAATGTGAAGATAACAATGTGAAATCATAACTATGAACATACTTTCAGCTTCTAGGAGAAACGTCATATATTTAATCATTCTCCTCATCTCTAAATGCTCGTCAGACTCACACTCTATTTCGCCATCCCTCAAGAAGGAAGATGGTCTTTTATTTCTTTTTTGTTGCTAGCCTGTACTAATTCATCTCAAGTGGTTGCTGTTTCTTTCTTTTCTCTTTTCTTTCCTTTTTTCTTTTCTTTTTTCTTTTCTTCTTCTTCTTCTTCTTCTTCTTCTTCTTCTTCTTCTTCTTTAACTTTAAGGGCATACAAGTTGAGAACTATTGGCTAAACTAGAATTTTTATAAAAAACATCTTCTAAAATTGAAGTGGGATTTAGAATTGTCTCCCTTCCAATTTAAAAGTCCTTTAAAAGATATTTACTTATTCTTTATTAGTAAATTTCATTCATATTTTTGAGCTCTAACTTTTCCTCAATTTATGTCAAATGAATTCTATCCAGATTATCAGTTCTTATTTTCTCCCTCTAATATATCATTAACATTTTCTAATTATACACTTGTCAAAAATTATCAAGGAGAAGACAGCAGTGATGACTTCATTAAAGAAGCAAGAAGAGGGAACAAAAGAGAAAGAAAAAGATTTGACAAGTTTTTAAAGATATGAAAACAAACAAAATTTGTTGAGAATGGCCCCCACGCAGGGATTATTTTTTTAATTTATAATTTTAAAATTGTGATCCAGATGCTGTGAGAACCAAGTTTTCATTCTTTTAACTCAGCATATTCATATTTACATGAACTTGTAGTTTTTTCCTGCACTCCAGGAAAATGTGCTCCATTTCATTATTTTTTTATTACACTTAAAAAGATATGAAAAGCACACTCTTCATAACCATAGCATCAGAAATTAGAGGGAGAGAAAGCTGTCTGCTTTATTTCTTGTCTTTAAAGATACCGCCTTTATGAGCTGTTCTCCCAGAAAAGTGATGCTTGATGACAATCTATCTCCTCACTTTACCTTAATGACTTCAAAATTGTTGAAATTTCATTACTGAATGTCATCACTGGGCACATGTGTATGTGTGTGTCAGCATGTGTGTGTGCAAATGTGGGTTTTAAAAGAGAGAAAGAAATACTAAGTAAGAGAGTACATTCTGTTTATTTTTATGATCTTTTGTGAAGATTGATTGAGTTCTTCTAATATTAGCCCAGTCTGGTTCTGCAGATCAATTTTCTAAAATTAAGACCATTGAAGAGATATTTTTTCTATACTTAACTTCCCCCTCCACCTCAGAAGTCCCATCTAGAATTTGTATAATTCCTTCTAAATCTCTTTCTTCAGAGAGCTGATCCCCAACTACTTGCAACTTCACTGTTCTGGTCATTTATCATGTTCAATCTTTACAGCTTCCCGAAAAGCAAGTAGAATTTGCAGTTCCTCATCTCCGATGAACATATTCAATTTGTGAGTCTTAGTGAATAATAGTAATTAACACTTATATGGTACTCATTCTGTGCCAGACACTGTTCATACCTTAAGTCTTTAACTCCTCATGCCTTATGAGGTAGCTATAATTATTATACCCTCCTTGTAGATGAAGAATTTGAGCTACAGAGAAGTTCATTGACTTCTTTGAAGTCACCTTGCAGTTAGTAGTAAAGCTAGGATTCAAACCCAGGCTGGCTGGTTCCAGAATCCATGGTCTTTACAAGACTGTGCCATCAACTCAGCCCAGGACCCAAAAGGCTGCATTCTCCCTGGCACTATGGATTTTTAGAATATCCACCTCATGGACTAAACTTTCGCCCTTGAAATATAGCTGTTCAGGAAAATAAACATAAATAAATATCAACAGCATAACTTTCTTTCTGGGCTCTAACATTATTTATTTATTAAAACCCTGTACGGAAAATACATTCTCTTAAATTTAAATTTTGGGGCAATTAAAAAAAATATGCCCAGATGACAGTATATTTCCTTGACTACACTTTATTTCGCAGAGGTAACAATCTCAGGCTCATATCAACTATTTCTATTTCTATTGACCTTTAATGGAACACCTAGGCTTTTCACCTAAATTGTACATCTACGAGGAAGATGAAATAAACTACAATAAAGACGAAATATAGATACCTAATATAAAAAAGGAACTTTTAATTTCCCGAAAGGTAAAATAACCACTTGGCACAAAAATACATAAATAATTGTCAATAAGGAATGTCTAGAGTTTGAAACTTGATACTCTAGTTATTATTGGAGAAATAAAAAAATATAAACCACAGTTTATCTCTTAGAAAATATAGTATAATAGAAAGGAGTCATAAAATAGAGATGGAGAATAACATATGTAGGCTGTATTAGAAGTGAAATATAAAGCTATCGTAGAAATAAAAGGCATAGCCCACCCTCGGGAGTTTACGCTACTTGGGAAGGCAAGGGAACACACACACACACACACACACACACACGCACACACACATGCCCCTCACATACTAGATCTAATAATTTCTTATAGTATGGACTGAGTGTGTAACCGAGATCTCTGCATATTGTTTCAGAGCAGAAAATCCTCAAAACCAAACTACGAGTGGATTCAGGAGGATGAGGTTTGATTCTTCTCTTCTGCCAGAGGAGCTAGCCTCAGTCAAAAGGAGCAGAGTATTGAAGCTGGCACAGCAAATGGAGCATTCTCACATTATGGAATCCTCCTAGGCGAGGCCACTTCAAATTTCTGTTTTGGTCCCCTTGGCCCCGACTCTTTAGATGCTATTGGTACTTTAGGAGCTTGACCTCTGTAAGGGAACAGAAATGTTCAGGATAGTAAAAGAAAAAAAAATCTTTATTTCAATTAAACCAGTGTCAAGAGGGTTCTGAAGCTGCCCAGTGCAATAACCCTGACTGATACAGTTTGGTTCCTCATAGTGTTATCACAGCTAAGATGGCAGGGTCACTGCTCAAGTTGAATGAGAGATTGAAGCCACAGGCATTTTCCTGCTTCGGAGATAACGTTCTCTTTATGTTCACGTGGAATTACAATACATTTTTTCATGATAAACTGAAGCTTCACCTGTATACAACTACATTCTAGTCAGAGAGCTCTTGGGGGAAAATGAAATGGGATTAAACAAATAATGTAATGTTTTCTGGATGGTCAAAATTTGCTGAATAATTCAGAACTTGAATATATTGTTTGGAGATGACCTCGATTTATAATGTCAGTTTTTAATCTGTCCTATATCAACTTCCTAGTTAAAACAATTAATCCATTGGGTGAAAACTGAAGTTCCTTTGAGGAGATTAAGGGCTAGTTTTATCCCAAGATAGCTGCAAAGGAAGGTTCAGAATGATTTGGCCCAATGAGCCTCCTGGGAGAGGGGCAGATGCAGAACTCATTTCTGAGTTCCATTTTTGCCTGTCTCAAAAGTTTTCTGAATACCTGTTCTTGCCTTTACTACTCAGTCCATTGGATACTTAATATTCCAATATCCTGTAGTTAGAAGAGATGAAGGAGTTTCCTTCATGGAAGTAAAAGATGTACTTGAATTATTTGATTGTCAAATGTTGACGGAGCCCCTTCCATCTGCTGTGTCTAAGCATAGTGGGAGTACAAAGGATTGAGTGTCAGGAAATCAAACCTTTCTCCTTCTCTTCCCTCTAGAATTGGAGATGGAACTTTTAAAAATTATCATCAGATTTCTTGGCAGTATCTCTGGAGCTCCATATTGTGCTTCCAACTGCCCACCAGGCATCTCCCCTTCAGTGTCTTAGTAGGTATCGTAAACTTTCCATGTTAAAACTAAACTGCTCTTCTCCTGAATACTTGAGTGTACCCAAAGCCTTTATGTTTCAGGCAATGACAATGCTATTCTTCCAGGTGTTAAATCCTAAACCCACGGATTCATCCATGGTCCTTTCTCCTGCCACAGAACCAATCTGTCAGGAGATGCTGTAGGATTGCCTTCAAAGGATATCCAGAATCTGACCACCTTTAACCACAGTGGTCTCCCAGATCCAAGCTGCCATTTTTCTCAGCTGGGTTTACTGCAACAGCCTCCTAACTCATCCCTCCCTAACTCATTCCAACCCTGCTTCCAACCATTTCTGCTGCACCTATAATCTACTAGTAACTCAGCAGCCAGAGGATCATTTAAGAATGCAAATTAGATTCTTTGTTCAAAGCATCTTTGGCCTTCCAGTTTGCTAAGAGTAAAGGTCAAAGTCTTTACAGTGGATCCCAATTAGGACATAATCTGTTCCCTGCACCCCACCGCCATTATCTCACTGACCTGATCCTGACCTCTTGCTTTTTTTGATGACTCTTCTCTAGCCACCACGAGCTTTCTTGCTATTACTTGGACAAACAGACCCATGGCAGCCTTTAAGTACTGGATATTTTCTCTATACCTCTTTCCAGTTTTGTTCAAAAGTCACCTTCTCAATGAGGCTTATTTTGACTACTCTATTTCAAACTGCTCTTTCCTCGGCACTCTCAATACCTCTCACCATTGTCTGTTATTTTTCCATAGTCCTTTTTATTCCATTTCTGAAGTTAATTGGTTGATCTTGGTTATGTTGGTACTAGTAATCTGCATAAAAATTGCTGGGTCTTTAACACAGAGAACAAACTGAGGGTTGCTGTAGGGGAGGAGGGTGGGCGGATGGGCTACATGGGTGACGGGCATTAAAGAGGGCACTTGTTGGGATGAGCACTGGGTGTTATATGTAAGTGATGAATCACTGGGTTCTACTGAATCAAATACTACATTGTATGTTAAGTAACTTGAATTTAAATAAATAAATTTAATTTAAAAATTGCTGGGTCTTTTCTCTTTTGGGGAAACAATATAAATTATGATTTGGTTCTGGTAGTCTACTTAGAGAAAACTCTGCAAGATTTCTTCCAAATTCAAACTTCCATCCAACTTTGTTCATCCTGAAGGCCTAGGATCCTGCTTCTATGCTAGTCTTCATCCTCCATAGTTGATTCCTGAACTACAGCTTAGATGCTGCATCCCCTGCTTCCTTTCTCATCCATTACATTTACCTCCACTTCCACTTCTACCCTTAAATGTTCCCATTCTACTGTTGTTTTCCCCTCCAAAACCCAAACCACAAAATCTTTTTAAGCCTTCTGTTGACCTCTCTTTCTCTCCTTCTTTCCCTCTCCCCTCTGCCCCTTCCCACTTACAGCCAGGTTTTTATTTAAAAATTTTTCAATGATTATTTATTTTTGAGAGAGAGAGAGAGAGCAAGAGCGAGAGCGAGCTTGAGTTGGGGAGGGGTAGAGAGAGAGGGAGACACAGAATCTGAAGCGGGCTCCAGGCTCTGAGCTGTCAGCGTAGGGCCTGATGCAGGGCTCAAACTCATGAACTGTAGGATCATGACCTGAGCCAAAGTTGGAAACTTAACCAAGTTACTGAGCCACCCAGGCACCCTTGTAGCTAGGCTTTTGGAAGAATCATTCTACACATCTCTTCATATGTCTTTCATTCCATAACCCACAGTAATCAGGTTTCCATTTTTTCCTCTCCATTAAATCACTGAGATGATATCCAGTGACATTCAGGATGCTAAGTCCATGCACAGTATTTAGACCTTACTTTACTTGGCTTAGCTTTAGTCTAATACTGTTGAAAAACCCCCAGAGTCTTAAAATTCTCATGACCCTCAGCTTCAGTGACAAGAGTTTCTTTTTTCCCATCTTTCAATACATTTCAGTCTCCTTTCTGGGTCCTTTTTCTTTTAACAGAACACTAAGAAATTATGATTACACAGTTGTCTCCTGACCCCTCCTCACTGGACACTTCACATACTTCTATAATCACTCTCACAGGTACACTGTATACGTGCAAGTTCACATCTGCTGCCAGGGTCTTACAGACTCTGACATGCAGCTTGTCTATGGGCATCACCACTTGGGTGAGATGGGGGTTTGTCAAATGCACCCTGTGCAGCACCAAGTCCTCCTTGCTCTCATCTCTGGTTCTCCTCTCTTTCTCCCTTTCTCAGTCAGCCCAAGATTATCAGCCCAGAGATTATCATTGACACCTGCACCCTTGCCTCCAACCTACTAAGCCCTGTTTCTACTTATTAAGGATCTATAAACTCGGTTCTTGTTTTTCCAAGCACACTGCCACTGCTTTAGCCTGGGACCTCACCATTTCATGCACAGTGGACTGTAATAGGTTGCCGATTCATTTTCCACAGTGTTGCCAGAGTGTTCTTTCTAAAAATGCAATCTTATCATGTCAGTCTTCTTTTTAAAAAAGTCCTTCACATTCCTTCAGGACAAAATTCAAACTCTTTCACCTGGCTGTATTTCAAGATTTGCCTCCTGCCTGTCACACAACTTTATTTCCATTGCAGTCACACTCAGAGTTGTTCATAAATGCCCTTATGATAACTCTCCAACACCTAACAGCTCTTGCCCCTCTCTTGCTCCTTCTACTTGAAAGGGAACAACCACATTCACCTTGAGAACTCTGTTGAAAAGTCAGCTTAGATATCATCTCCTCAGTCTTTATTTGGGGTCCTTACTGAGACAAACTCGTCTTTTTAAAATTTGGTTTAAATTTCACTAAGTTCAAAATTAAGCTATATTCACTAAAAAAATAATTGCTAGAAAGAGAAAAATAGAAATTACTCATAATTCTGCCATTTACTTAATCTCTGTTAACACACTTATCTATCCTATCTATCCAATAAAATGTATGTATAATATTCATATAAACCACATTTTCTCAAAAAATGTTAAACACCATCATATCGTATAGGCTGTTTTTTCTCTCAGCAAAATCTTGTGAAAATCTTTCCGTGATGATAAATGGAGACCTTGATTATTTTTAAATGTTTACTTATAGTCCATTATATAGATGGAGGATAATTCACTCAGTCCCCTATTATTTTCAGGTAGCTGCAATTTTTTTAATTAAAGATCCTATTAAAAACATACATATTGGTTCAATTGTCAAATTATTTCTTTAGGACATATTCAGAATGGCACTGCTGCATAATGGACACTAACACATTTCATAGACTTTGCTAACTTTCACTTAATCCTTCTATAAACAATTTCAAACTGTATTTTAAAGATAGTCTAAACTATGGGGCACCTGGGTGGCTCGGTTGGTTGAGTGTCCAACTTCAGCTCAGGTCATGATCTCACAGTTCGTGGGTTCAAGCCCCGCATCAGGCTTGCTGCTGTCAGCACAGAGCCCACTTTGGATCCTCTGTCCTCCTCTCTCTCAGCCCCTCTCCCCTTCTCTGGTTTTCTCTTTCTCTCAAAAACAAACATTGAAAAATAAATAAATAACTAAATATGGTCTCAACTAGATAAAACATACAACACTTTTTAACCTACTTCAAAGGCATAGGTTCTCCAAAATGCCTTGTGTGAAGAAACTGCCTTAGACAACATATATTCTTCTCTTAGTTCTTGATGAAACTAGAAACAAGGGCTGTTGGACTGGTCAAGATGCCCATGGAATCAGGATCTTTAGGGGAGTCATCAGAGGTTCTGAGAAGTTTTAAAAACAGAGACTTGGAATTTTCAGTAGCTGTTAACTAATGGTGAAAAGAGCCATTCCTAGATTTCCTCTTGTTCCTTTTTCTTCACAACTTAATAGGTCTCCTGATGTGGCAAAAGGAAGCTCTTGATATTTTTAAATATTATTTAAATAAAAGGGACAGTATAGTCTATGCTTTGAAAGAAAGCCTTAGTGAGGGCATCAGATAAAATACAAGTGAGAATCATTGAGCTAATGCACCAATCAATCCTCTGGAGGCTTCATAGTCTCTTAAGTAGCCTCTGGTGAACGTAACACAGTGAGATGGTAAGAGGTGCAGTACTGTATCAGAGAGCAGTTAACAAGACAAGACAGACTTTAGGTAGTAAAGAGAAAAGGGGGAAAAAAGAGAAGAAGGAAGATTAAAATGTGTAAATTACACAACGAAATTTTGAAGTCGGTGACATTCAGAGGCGGTTAAAAGAAAAGATATTGTCATATAGAAAAACGGAAAGCAAAACATCTTCACACCTCACTCCAGAAGGTCCCATTCTGTAGGAAAATGGGATGGGATTTTAAGGTGTTTGGCAGCTATGGTTCACAGATATATAGCTAGAATTTTGTTAAGAGATTAGTGAAGTTTCATCACCTCCTTTCCCTGAAAGACTCAAAGTAGTTCAAGGGTGTGAATGGAGACCAAGAGGTAAGAAACAGAACATTTCCAAGGGGAAGACTGTCTGGCAGGAGAGAAGCAGAGCTCAGCTGGGAGAAAGGCTGGAGTCCCACCCAAAGTACAGGCGACACGGCATCATATTGCAAGACTTATTCAGGCATTTTTGACTTTAAAGCTTGGTGCTTTTATATATTTAAAAGAACATGTCTCGTTTGTTAATGTTTTCCTCTTCTCTTGTTCAAGCAAATATGTACTCTATTTTCTCCAACACCTATTGAATGTGACTATTCTCATTTAAGGGAGCTATTGAAGTGCTGACAGAATCCATCTCTAGAGAGGGCTGCTCGCTACCTGCCTTCAACCAAGTTGAAGATAACAAAAGAAAAAAAAAACTTAACTCCTGAATTTCCAGAAGAAGGGGAGGTATAAAACTATATATGCCAATCCTCCTTCCTCTCTACCTAAAACAAGAGTGTCAGTATAGAGTGTGTGCCAGAGACCTAAGAACAGTCTGCCCAAGTTATGAATCTCCACATTAGATTTAGTATTAAGGGTTTGCTTTTGAAAAGCAAATAGGTCTGGGATTTGCCAGGTAAACCCATCAATCACCCTGTAATTAATCCAGCAATCTCAACTGTCCTGAATGTATTTCAGTTCTTTTACTATTAAATGCACCCAAATGAAAATAAGAACTAAGAAGAAGCAACAGAATGAATAAGTGTGTCTCTTAGGAGTGATAGAAAACTATCTTCCTCATGGGGAGACATGGAAAATTCTAAGTCCTTTTATAATCATTCCAAGTTAATCAAATTGGTATTTCTATGCAACTGATAAAGAAAAGAATTCCTAGTCAATAGGTATTTTAAAACCTATCATTGTTCTTGTTTTGAGTTCTTTATTAGTAGGAGGAATCATAGAGGCAGAGGTGGGGGTTGGAGGAACAAAAACACATAAAGCATGTGTGAATTCTGTTCTGGAGGTATTTTTTGTTTTGTTTTGTTTTTTTATTTTTTTTTTTTTTAGCACTAAGCATTCTAAACATTTTTTTTCCTCTGCTTTGTCTCTGGGGAATGCTACAGAATGGTTTAATCATCTGGCTTTGGTATCTGACTGCCTAGGGCAGCTGTAGCCTTTCTTATCATTATGTCTCACCGTGTGTCACCTTTCCCAGACAGCTATAGGATCAGGATAAGAAAAATTGTTTCTTTATGCTGTAGATCTAACAAAACCACAGGCTGCTCACAGCCCACCAAATGAATGCCTAGCATTTAAAATCGACCTGAATTAAATGAAGCAGTTGATTATAAATGCTAGACACTCAATTTAGAAACTGTGGCTTAAAGAAAGAAACAACATATGACTATGGATTGTTCGTTTTGCATGAGAGGAAAAATGTGATGTTGTGACCAGAATGAAATATTTTCTGAGGGGTGAGTGAATTCCAATGACTGTGATGACCCAAAATATTGTTGTAAGTGTGACACTATAAAATGGGCATTTAAATGGCATTTGCATCAATATTTCCATCTCTGGAAAGAAGCACAACCCAGTGAAGGACAAGCTCTCAATTTTTATTTCATATACCATACCAGTTGTTAAAATGCTGCAAATAAGGCAGAAAAAAAATCAAACAGGAGTTTTCTCCCTTAGGTAGAAAAATTTTGAAGTATGAATAATTAGACAATTCTTGTAGCTGGGAAATGATAGAGAAGGTGTATTCGGTGATTAACATCTGTTTATAGTTACCTCCAAAGTGTTGTCTATGAAGGTTTTGATATTGCTTTTTTTCGCTTAAGCACTGTAGGATCAGGACAGTCTTGTTTGTGATTTTTCTGATGGTGAAGGTTAGGATTCCGGGCTCTCAAATGGCTAAGATGGAAGATGTTTCACAGAATGGCCAATGAGTGCTGCTGAGGTGACAGGTGAGATTGATGTCTTGATGGAGAGGGAAGAACTTCGCTGACATGGCTGTTCAGCACGCTCGGAGGGAATGTTTATTATTTCTCCACGCTGACAGAAATGTAGAGTATGTACATGCTTTCCTTCGCAGTGAGGATGGGTGTGTCACCTTAATAAGGAATCAATTCATTCCACCCTGGTCTGTTATATTTCATACTTTCACACATTATATCCCATCTAAAAATAATATAAATTCACATACTCAGTTTTTAAAGACATCCTCCTTAATATAAATGATTAGCGCTTTAATTTTAAGTGTTTTGGACTTTTTTTCTATCTGCAAAACGGGGATACAAACATTCTTCTTATTTTACTTTTAATGGTATTGCAAAGATTAATGCAATTATAGTGTTAATATAAAGCCATTGTCATATGGTATGATGTAAAATGTTTTTTTGAGAGAGAGAGAGAGAGAGAAAACACACAGTGGGGGAGGGGCTGAGGAAGAAGGAGAGAGAATTCCAAGCAGACTCCATGCTCAGCCTGGAATCCGATGCAGGGCTCTATCTCACAGCTTAGATATCATGACCTGAGCTGAAATCAAGAGTTTGTCACTTAATGAACTGAGCACCCCGGTGCCCATGATGTAAAACGCTAATAGGTAGTTATTTCTTGAAAGTCTACTACATGCTATGCATAGCGTCAAGTGTTGAAATACAGTGGTGCCAGATAAGGAATCTGTTCTTCCAAAAATTATATTTTAGTGGGAGAAGCCAGGCAATAATACAAGTAAAATACAAATGGTCCAATAAATAAATGGACCAGCACAGTGTGGATCAGCTAATATTGAAGTTGGAAATGATAGCTTCATTTGCCTCAGGGATCAGAAGATGGGTTCAGGACCTCCAGATAGGGCAACAGGAAAGATACCAAAATCTGCCCGCAAAATTCTTTCAGACCCTTGGCTAAGCCCTTTTCTACGTATGTACATTTAATGTTCCAAATTTCCCAGGAAGAAAACAGGTGGAAGGCTAAAAGAGGTAAGCAGAGATTTCAACTGCAAAGGTAAAAAAAAAAAAAAAAAAATGGAGTTCAAGTCCAGCCAAGCTGAAGGTTCTTGGTTAATACCCAGAGTTTCCACATAGAGTTAAGATTATGTCCTGGGACCAATTTCCTTGAATTAGCTGGTAAACCAACATAGTCCCACTCTAACAAAGTATAAAACCAAACCTCTATAAATTTAAAATACTCTGCCAGTCATTTCACTCCCTGGTAAAAAAGAACTCACCAAAATTAATACAATTAGTATTATTTAGAAGGTCTAGTATACATCAAGAATTACTAGGCATGTGAAGAAACAGGAAAATGTGAGAAGAGGAAACTAGGAATAGAATAAAAAATGACCCAGGTTTTGGAACTTTGTAATAGAGAATTGAAAGTAACTATTAATAATATTTTAAAAAGAATATATAGAAAAAGATTGTTATAATGGATGAAGAAATGAGGGGATTTCAGGAGAGATTTGTAATAAGAAGTGAATAGAAACCCTAGAGCCAAAAAATACAATATCTGAAATCAAGCATTTATTGAATGGGATTAAATGCACTCTAGGTAACAACAAAAGAGAGGATCATTATACTTGGAGACAGTACAATATCTATACTATCTAAATTAAAGCACAGAGAGTAAAATAGAAACCAAGAGAGATTCAATGATGTTTGGGACAGTATCTTATCAAAGTGTCTTACAGAGACAGTGTTGAAGTCTGAGAAAGAGAATAGATGGAGGATGGGACAGAAGGAAAATTTGAAGAAATATTTGCTAAATTTTATTTTTAATTTTTAAAAATATATTTATTTATTTTTGAGACAGAGAGAGACAGACCATGAGCAGGGGAGGGGCAGAGAGAGGGGGAGACACAGAATCTGAAGCGGGCTCCAGGCTCTGAGCTGTCAGCGCAGAGCCGGACGTGGGGCTCAAACTCACGGAGTGTGAGATCATGACCTGAGCTGAAGTTGGGCGCGCAACTGAGCCACCCAGGCTCCCCAGCTAAATTTTATTTTTAAGAAAACAATCCACAGGTACAATAACCTCAGTAAACATTAAATACAAAGAAATGCAATGAAAGTGAAACCTAGGTACATACATCATAGTCAAACTGCTGAAACTAAAGATAAGGAGGAAATCTTCATACACACACACACACACACGTATGTTTCAGGTGTACAGCTTTATTTTTTACAGGTAATCTATTTATTCATTTACTCATTCATTTATCCATTCATTCATTCATTTAAAGCAAGCTCTATGCCCAGTGTGGGGCTCAAACTCACAATTCCAAGATCAAGAGTTGCATGCTCTACTGGCTAAGCTAGCCGGGTGCCCCTCAGGTGTACAGCTTCATAATTTGAAATCGTCATACACTACAAAGTGATCACCACCACAGGTCTAGTTACCATCCATCAACATACAGTTGACTCCCTTCACCCATTTCACCCACTTGTCAAACCCTTCCCCTCTGATAATCACTAGTCTGTTCTCTGTATCTAGGAGATTTGTTTTTGTGTTGTCCTGTTTGTTCCTTTGTTTTTGTTTTTGGTTTCTTTTTTAGATTCCTCATATGAGTGAAAATATATGGTATTTGTCTTTCTTTAACTCATTTTAAATACATTGCATAATACCTTCAAGGTCCATCCGTATCTCAGATGGAAATATTTCCTTCCTTTTTATGGCTGAGTAGTATCCGGTCCTATAAACATAGCACATCTTTATCCATTCATCCATTTATGGACACTTAGGTTGCTTTCATATCTTGGCTTCTGAAAATCATGCTACAATGAACACAGGAGTGCGTATATCTTTTTAAATTAGTGTTTTTCTTTTTCGTAAATACACAGAAGTGGGATGGCTGGGTCAAAAAATCTACTCAATTTTTTGAGGAATCTCACTACTTCCACAGTGACAGTACAAATTTACATTCCCATAAGCAGTACACAAGGGTTCGCTTTTCTCCACATCCTTGCCAACACTGGTTATCTCTTGCTTTTGATAATAGCCATTGTAACAGGTATGAGGTGATATTTCCTATGGTTTTCATTTGCCTTTTTCTAAATAGCGATGTTGAGCATATTCTCATGTGCCTGATGGCCATCTGTATGTCTTCTTTGGAAGCAATGTCTATTCTTGTCCTTTGCCCATATTTTATAATTTAAATAATTACATTTTTTGTTGTTGAGTTATATATGTTCTTTATATATTTTAGATATTAAGTCATTATTGGACATATGGTTTGCAAATATATTTCTCCTTCATTTTTGACATTTTGTTTTGATGATGGTTTCTTTGTTGTGCAGAAGCAGTTCAGATTGATATAGTACCATTTTTTTTGTTTTTGCTTTTGTTTCCCTTGCTTTTGGAGTTAGATCCACAAAGACATCACTAAGACTGATGTTAAAGAGCTTACTGCCTATGTTTTCCCCTCAGAATTCTGTGGTTTCAGGTATTATATTTAAGTGTTTAATCAATTTTGAGTTAATTTCAGTGTATGATGAAAGATATTGGTCTAGTTTCATTCTTTTGCATATGACTGTCCTGTCTTCCCAATACCATTTTTTGAAGAGACAGTCCTTTCTTTACTGCATATTCTTGGCTCCTTTGTTGTAGATTAACTGCCTATACATGTGTGGGTTTATTTCTTGGCTCTCAATTCTGTCCCACTGTCGTGTGTCTGTTTCTATAGTAATACCATACTGTTTTAATTACTATACCTTAGTAGTATAGTTTGAAATCAGGGAGCATAATACCTCTAGTGTTTTTCTTTCTCAAGATTGCTTTGAATATTTGGGAACTTTAGTGGTTACAAATTTTAAAGTTATTTGTTCTAGTTCTGTAAGGCATTCTATTGTAATTTTCATAAGTATTACATTGAATCTGTAGATTGCATTGGATAATATGGACATTTTAAAAATATTAATTCCTCCAATTCAAGAACACAATATATCTTTCCATTTATTTGTGTCTTTTCAATCTCTTTCAGCAGTGCCTTATAATTTTCAATGTATAGATCTTTCACCTCCTTGGTTAAATTTATACCTAGATATTTTTTGATGTAATTATAAATGGAATTATTAATTTCTCTTTCTGATGTTTCATTATAAGTGTATAGAAATGTCACAGATTTCTGTATATTAATTTTTGTGTTCTGCAATTTTACTGGATTTATTTATTAGTTCTAACAGTTTTTTAGTGGAGCCTTTAGGTTTTTTGGTATATACTATCATGGCATCAACAAATAGTGACATATTTACTTCTTCCTTTCTGACTTGGATTTTTTTTTCCTTTTTTTGTGTGTAATTGCTGTGGCTAGGACTTCCAATACTATGTTGAATAAATGTGGCAAGAGTGGGCATTCTTGTATTGTCCCTGATCTTTGAGGAAAAGTGTTTAGCTTTTCAACACTGAGTATGTTAGCTATGGAATTGTCCTAATGGCCTTTATTATGGTGAAGTATATTCTCTCTATATTTACTTTGTTGGAAGTTTTTATTTTAAATGTTTTTTCTGCATCCTTTGAGATGATCATGATTTTTTTTTTTTTTTTGTCTTTCATTTTGTTAACCTGATATATCATGTTGCTTGATTTGTTCATGTTGAACCAACTTTGCATTCCTGGAATAAATTCCAATTGATTGTGGTGTGTGATACTTTTAGTGTATTGTTGCATTCAGTTTGCTGATATTTTGTTGATGATTTTGCATCCATGTTCATCAACAATATTGGCTTGTAATTTTCTTTCTCTCTCTTTTTTTGTAGTGTCCTTTCTGTAGTGTCCAGTGTAGTGTCCTGGCTTTGGTATCATAGTAAGACTGGTTTCATAAAATGAATTGGAAACATTCCCTTCTCTTAAAGTTTTAGGATAAGTTTGAGAATTATAGGTATTAAATATTCTTAGAATGTTGGGTAAAATTTGCCAGTGTCTGGTCCTGGACTTTTGTTTGTTGGGACGTTTTTGATTACTGTTTCAATCTCCTTACTAGTAAGTCAGTCTATTACTTCATGACTTGGAAAATTGTCACATTTCTAGGAATTTATCCATTTATTCTATGCTGTCCAGTTTGTTGGCATATAATTGTTCATAATAGTCTCTTATGACCCTTTCTATACCTGTGGTATCAGTTGTAACTTCTTTCATTTCTGATTTTATTTATTTGCATTCTCTCTCCTTTTTTTTCTTGGTCAATCTAGCTAAGGGTTTGCTGATTTTATCTTTTCAAAGAAACAGCTCTTAGTTTAATTGATCTTTTTACTGTCTTTTTAGTCTCTATTTCATTTATTTCTGCTCTGATATTTATTATTTCCTTCCTTGTACTAACTTTGGGATTCATTTGTTTTTATTTTTCTAGTTCCTTTAGGTGTAGGGTTAAATTATTAATTTGAGATTTACCTTGTTTCTTGAAGTAGGCCTGTATCATTATGAACTTCTCCCATAAAACCACTTTTGCTGCCTCCTATAGATTTTGGCATGTTGTATTCCTGTTTTCATTTATTCTAAGTATTTTTAAGTTTCTTCTTTTATTTCTTCATCAATGTATTGATTGTTCAGCAGCATGTGAACAATTGTGTTTTTTCCATTTTCTTCTTGTAATTAATTTCTAGTTTCATACTGTTGTGGTTAGAAAAGATGATTGGTATGATTTCAATTTTCTTGAGTTCATTGAGACTTGTTTTGTGATCTAGTCTGAGGAATCATCCATGTGCTCTAGAGAAGAATATGTATTCCACTGCTTTTGGAGGGAATGTTCTGTATGTGTCTATTCCATCAGGTTTAATGTGTCATTTAAGGTCAATATTTCCTTATTGATTTTTTGTCTGGATAATATATCCATTGATGTAAATGGAGTGTTAAAGTCTCCTACTGATATTGTATTGCTTTCAATTTCTCATTTGGTTCTGTTTATATTTTCTTTAAATAGTTTGGTGCTTCCATTTTGAGTGCATGTGTCTTTTTAAGTGTTATATCTTCTTATTGGATCGACCCCTTTATCATTATATAATGTATTTGTCTTTTATTACAGTCTTTGTTTGAAAGTATATTTAGTCTGATATGAGTATAGCTACAGTTGTTTTTTTTTCTTTTTTTTCCATTTCCATTTGATGGAATATATATTTCAATACTTTTACTTTCAGTTTGTGTGTGTCCTTACTTCTGAAGTGAGTCTCTTATAGGAAGCATATAGATGGGTCTTGTTTATGTATTCATTTAGCTACTCAATGACTTTTGATTGGTGAATTTAGTCTATTTACATATAAAGTAACATTTGATAAGTATATACTTACTGCCATATTGTTAATTGTTTTCTGGCTATTTTGTAGTTCCTTTGTTATTTTATTCTTTAGCTCTGATTGGTTCTTTTTTTTTATATTTTCTATCTCTTTGCTAAAATTCTCACTAAATTTATTCACTCTTCTCTCAAGTCCTGTGAGCATCTTTATGATCATTACTTTGAACTTTATATTTGTTAGATCGCTTAACTCCATTTCTTTTAGTTTTTTTCTGATGTTTTATCTTCTTCTTTTGAAACATATTCCTCTGTGTCCTTATTTTGTTGTACTCTCTGCATTTGTTTCCATGTATTAGAGAGTCAGCTACTTCTCCCAGTCTTGCAAGAGTTGCCTTATGTAGGAGATGTCTTGTGGGGCTAAGAAGCTCAATCTCCTCAGGTCACCAGAGCCAAGTGCTCAAGGAGTTACCCTAATATGGGTTGTGTGTACCTTTCTGATGTGGTGAAAGCATGTCTCTGGCACATTGGTGGATGAAGTTGGTGTCATCACCAACCTGTGGCATGTCTCCTCTGGAACATGTCTTCAGCTGCTGTGGCATGTTTGTGTATCGGGTTGGTCTCTAGATCTGTAGGGTGTGCCTATGACAGCTGCAGTGTGTTGATGGGTGGGGCTCTCAGCAAGGCACAGCCATAGGCAAGAGAAGGTTACAGGAAAAATTCCAAAATGGCACCTGCCAGGGCCAGTATTAGTAAGAAAGACTGTGATTGAAAAAAAAAATGGCTCATGCCAGTGTCTCAGTCCCTGGACAAAGTTCCTGCTGTTTCCTGCTCCTCAGGAAGATGCTTAAATACTAGTAAATGGGTCTCCTTTACCTTTGGTCTAAGCACTTTTCAAATTGGTGCTTTTGTGCTGGTATCCAGATTGAGTCAGTCTACCCAGGTGCCCTTTAAGAGTGGGTTTTCTGTTCCCTACAGTTTTATAGTTTTACTGAACATAATCCCCAATGATTTTCAAAGCCCAGTGTTTTGGGAGCTTTTTCTCTTGTGAAGGATCTAAGGGTTGAGTTCCCTGACGTAAAGTTCCAATCCCTTGCTCCTCAGGTTAAGGTTCTGTATGTTCACTATCACTACCAATTGTGACTCACAACAGCTGGGGTATGTTTTTTCCCTGGTGAGTCTGTGTCTTTGCCTCTTTTTCCTGTCTCAATGCTGTCCTTTTATCCTTTGTTGTAAAAGCTCTGTTCATTGAATTTTCAGGTCTCTTTCAGAGGGAATGATTCTGTATGTAGTTGTAGATTTGAAGTGTCCATGGGAGGAGGTGAGCTCAGGATTCTGCTATGTTGGCACCTTGTACCCAACTCCTAAAGAGGAAATCTTAAAAGCAGAGAGGAGGAAATGATAAGAAAAATATTTGACTTTTCATCAGAAACAATAGAGGCTAGATGAAAAAATAATGTCATTTTTAAAGTAATAAAAGAAAAAAAAAGACATTGTCAAACTAGAATTCCATATCCAGGAAAAATTTTTTTCCAAATGAGACAGTGGTAAATTCTGAGTAAAACTGTTTCCAGCATATCTTCACTATTCAAATTATTAACAGGAGTTCTTTTAGTTGAAGATAAATGATACTAGGATATACATTAAAATACTGGAATTATTAAACATGTAGGTAAATATTATTTTTCTTTTTATCCCCATCCTTTAAAAGATAATTAATTGACTTAAGCATAGCAATGAAAATGAACACCTATCTCACACCAGTCATAAAAATTAACTTTAAATGGATTAAAGACTTAAAAAAAAACCTATATGTTAAAATTCCTAGAAGAAAACATAGGGAAGAATATAGCTTTTGGCTATGACACCAAAAGCACAAACAACCAAAGCAAAAATTAACACATAGGAATACATCAAACTTGAAAGCTTTTGGACAAATAAATAAATAAATAAAGCTTTAAGACAGAAAAAGAAATAATTAACAAAATGCAAAAGCAACCTACAAAATGGAAGAAAATATTTTCAAATCTTATGGATGATAAAGGGTTAATATCCAAAACATATAAAGAACTTATACCATTCAATAGCAAAAAAAAAAAAAAAACCCAAAACAAACAAAAAACAAAACACACAAACAAAACAAAAACAAAAAAAAAAAAAAAGAAAAAAACAAACAAAACCCAATCTGATTTAAAAAAATGGACAAAGGGGGGCTCCTGGGTGTCTCAGTTGGTTAAGTGTCCAACTTCAGCTCAGGTCATGATCTCACGGGTTCTTGGGTTTGAGCCCCACGTCAGGCTCTGTGCTGACAGCTCAGAACCTGGAGCCTGCTTTGGTTTCTGTGTCTCCCTCTCTCTCTGTCCCTCACCCACTTGTGCTCTGTCTCTGTCTCTCAAAAAGTGAATAAACGTTAATAAAAATATATTTAATAAAAAATGGACAAAGGATCTGAGTAGACATTTTTTCAAAGAAGACATACAGATGACCAACAGGTACATGAAAAGTGTTAAACATCACTAATCATCAGGGAAATGCAAATTAAAAACACAATGAAATATCACCTCACGTCTGTTAGAATAGTCATTAAAAAACTGGAAATAATAAGTGTTGACAAGGATGTGGAGAAATTTAAACCCTTGTGCACTGTTGATGGGAAGGCAAATTGGTGCAGCCATGATGGAATACAGTATGGAGATTCCTCAAAAAATTAAAAATAGAACTACCATATGATCTAGCAGTTCTTATTCTAGGTATTTGTCCAAAGGGGGGAAAACATTAATTCAAAAAGACATATGCAACCCCATGTCCATTGCAGCATTATTTACAATAGCCAAAACATGGGAACAAGCTAAATTTTGGTAATTATGGATGATGATAGATATTAAATGGACTTACTGTAGTGATCATTTTGGAATTTTTACAAATATTAATTGAATCATTATGTTGTATACCTGAAACTATGACGATGTTGTGCCTATTATACCTCAATAAAAAATAAGTTGATATCTTGAGCTTGTTTTGTTTTATGACTTAAATACTTAAAAGAATTTTGTACATGCACGGGGTGCCTGGGTGGCTTAGTTGGTTAAGCATCTGACTTTGCCTCAGGTCATGATCTCCATGGTTCTTGAGTTTGAGCCCCACATCAGGCTCTGAGCTGACAGCTGAGAGCCTGGAGCCTTTTCAGATTCTGTGTCTCCCTCTCTCTCTCTCCCTCTCTGCCCCTCCCTGGCTCACACTCTCTCTCAAAAATAAATAAACATTAAAAAAAATTAAAGCATTTTTTAAATATAATTTATTGCCAGATTGGCTTGCATATAAAACCCAGTGCTCATCCCAACAAGTGCCCTCCTCAATGCCCATCACCCATTTTCCCCTCTCTCCCAGCCCTCCACCCACTCTCAGTTTGCTTTCTGTATTTAAAAGTCTCTTGCGGTTTGCCTCCCTCCCTCTCTGTAACTTCTTTTTCTCCTTCCCTTCTTCCATGGTCTTCTGTTAAGTTTCTCAAGATCCAAACATGAGTGAAAAAATACGATATCTTTCTCTGACTGGCTTATTTCACTCCACATAATACCTTCCAGTTCCATCCATGTTTCTGCAAATGGCATGATTTCATTCTTTCTCATTGTCAACTGGTATTCCATTGTATATATAAACCACACCTTCTTTATCTAAACTTTATCTACTAAACTATTCATCAGTTTATGGACATTTAGGCTCTTTCCATAATTTGACTATTGTTAAAAGGGTTGCTATAAACATTGGGGTACATGTGCCCCTATGCATCACCACTCCTGTATCCCTTGGATAAATTCCTAGTAGTGCTATTGATGGGTCATGGGGTAGTTCTATTTTTAATTTCTTGAGGAAACTCCATAATGTTTTCCAGAGCAGCTGCACCAGTTTGCATTCTCACCAACAGTGCAAATGGGCAGATCCAGTTCTGCCCATTGGATTATTTGTTTTCTGGGTGTTGAGTTTGGTAAGTTCTTTATAGATTTTGGATACTGGCCCTTTATCTGATACGTCATTTGCAACTATCTTCTCCCATTCCATTGGTTGCCTTTTAGTTTTGTTGATTGTTTCCTTTGCAATCCAGAAGCTTTTATCTTGATGAGGTCCCAATAGTTCATTTTTGCTTTTAATTCCCTGGCCTTTGGAGATGTGTTGAGTAAACAATTGCTGCAGGTGAGGTCAAAGAGATTGTTGCCTGTTTTCTCTTCTAGGGTTTTGATGGTTTCCTGTCTCACATGTAGGTCTTTCATCCATTTTGAGTTTATTTTTGTGTATGGTGTAAGAAAGTGGTCTGGTTTCATTATTCTGCATGTTGCTGTCTGGTTCTCCCAGCACCATTTGCTAAAGAGACTCTTTTTCCATTGGATGCTCTTTCCTGCTTTGTCAAAGGTTAGTTGGGCATACGTTTGTGGGTCCATTTCTGGATTCTCTATTCTGTTCCATTGGTCTATGTGTCTGTTTTTGTGCCAATGCCATACTGTCTTGATGATTACAGCTTTGTAGTATAGGCTAAAATCTGGGATCATGATGCCTCCCACTTTGGCTTTCTTCTTCAATATTACTTTGGCTATTTGGGGTCTGCTAGAATTGATACATTAATTCAGCAAAGTCGCAGGGTACAAAATCAACATTCAGAAATTTGTTGCATTTTTATACACCAATAATGAAGCAACATAAAGAAAAATAAAGAAACTGATCCCATTTACAATTGCATCAAGAACCATAAAATACTTAGGAATAAACCTAACCAAAGATGTTAAAGATCTGTATCCTGAAAACTATAGAAAGCTCATGAAGGAAATTGAAGAAGACACAAAGAAATGGAAAAACATTCCATGCTCATGGATTGGGAGAATAAATATTGTTGAAATGTCAGTACTATCCAAAGCAATCTACACATTTAATGCAATTCCAATCAAAATTTCACCAACATTCTTCTCAAACCTAGAACAAACAATCCTAAAATTTGTATGTAACCGTAAAGAATTTTGTATGTGCAAATACCTGAATAATTTAAATCTGGGTATTCTATGATTTGAACTTACTAAATGTTTACTCATTTATCTTTCCAGAATTCATTTTGGTGAGATATAAAGTTAGTGTGTATTGAATTTTATTTACTGGTTTCTCAATTATTATGCAGCTATCAACTTGTCATTTAATAAATGGCCTTTTCTTTTTCAGAAAAAAATATGTTATTATTCATACATAACATACATACAAAGGAGTTAACAACATACAAAGGAGAATGATTTAAATGAAGTTACATGTTGTTGTTGTTTTAAAGTTTATTTTTGAGACAAAAAGAGACAGTGAATGAACAGGGAAGGGTCAGAGAGAGGGAGACACAGAATTAGAAGCAGGCTACAGGCTCTGAGCTGTCAGCACACAGCCCAAGGTGTGACTCGAACTCACGGACTGTGACATCATGACCTGAGCCAAAGTTGGATGCTTAACCGACTGAGCCACCCAGGCGCCCCCATGTTGTTTTTTTTTTTTAATGTTTATTTTTGAGTGAGAGAGAGCAAGCAGGAGAGGTACAGAGAGAGGCGGGGGACAGAGGATCCGAAACGGGCTCTCCACTGACAGCAGAGAGCCCCATGCAGGGCTCGAACACAGGTGGGATAATGACCTGAGCCGAAGTCAGATGCTCAACCACTGAGCCACGCACGAGACCCTGAAGTTATGTTTTTTAAGGATTTTTGCATTAAATATGAAATGGCATAATTTTAATTTATGTTATACAATGTAAGTTAAGAAGGCAGATTGCAATCTTTATAGTAATCCTTAAGTGACACAAAATGGTATGCTAAAATGGCAACAGAAGATACAGAATGGAAAAGCAAAATATGAAAGTGTCACATACTATTTTTTTAATTTTTAAAAAATGTTTATTTATTTTTGAGAGAGACCGACAAAGCATGAGTGGGGGAAGGAGCAGAGAGAGAGGGATACATAGAATCTGAAGCAAGCTCTAGGATCTGAGCTGTCATAACAGAGCCCATTTGGGGCTCAAACTCATGAACCATGAGATCATGACCTGAACTGAAGTTGGGAGCTTGACTGAGCCACTCAGGTGTCCCTCAAATTCTTAAGTATTGAAATCATATAGAGTATGTTCTCTGACCACAACATAATTAAATTATGAATTAATAATAACAAGACATCTAAATAATTATTACTAAATCTTTCAAAATTAAGTATCACACTTCAAATAGCCCATGGGTCAAGAAAACTAGAAGACATTTTAAAGTTAATGTTGATGAAATCACATAATATTAAAATGTATGGAATGTAGCTAAAGCTCTGATAAAAAGTTAAATTTGCAAAATAGGTTTAAAATGAATAATCTAGATTTTCACTAAAAGTTCAAAAAAAATATATCCACCAAAAATAGAAGAAAGGAAATAATATGGAACCAATGAAATGGACAACACAAAAAAATAGAGAATATCAACAAAGTCAAATATTGGCTGGAAATATTAATAAAGTTAATTATTAATAAAATTGATATACCCCTAAAAATGCAACCAGAAGGAAACTAAAAGAAAAATCTTGCCAATAACACTAATGATAGAGAAAATATCACTGTAGTTCCTGCAGTTACTGAAATATTAATAAGAGACTATTATGCTAGTAAATTTGACAACTTAGATAAAAGGTACAAATTCCTTGAAAAACACAGTTTACTAATACCAACGTAAATTTTGCTGAGTGATAGAAAGCAAACATGAAATTACATATGTCGTATGATTTTGCTGAAATCAAGGTGTTAGCATTGGCATGCTAAGTTGTACTGATAGAAATAAGAATAGCAGTTGTCTCTCATGGTGGTCTAACAAAGATTGGAGAGAGTGAGTGCACAAAATATGTCCATTCTATTTTATGTAAATCATATCTTAATTAAAAAATAAACAGCAATCCCTATCAAAATAACACCAGCATTCTTCACAGAGCTAGAACAAACAATTGTAAAATTTGTATGGAACCAGAAAAGACCCCAAATAACCAAGGCAACCCTGAAAAAGAAAACCAAAGCTAGGGCATCACAATCCCAGACTTCAAGATATATTACAAAGCTGTAATCATCAAGACAATATGGTACTGGCACAAAAACAGACACTCAGATCAATGGAACAGAATAGAAAACCCAGAAATGGACCCACAAACATATGGCCAACTAATCTTTGACAAAGCAGGAAAGAATATCCAATGGAATAAAGACAGTCTCTTCAGCAAATGGTACTGGGAAAACTGGATGGCAACGTGTAGAAAAATGAACCTGAGCCACTTTCTTATACCATACCAAAAATAAACTCAAAATGGATGAAAGACGTAAATGTAAGACAGGAAGTCATCAAAATCATAGCAGAGAAAGCAGGCAAAAACCTTTTTGACCTTGGCCACAGCAACTTCTTACTCAACACATCTTCAGAGGCAAGGGAAACAAAAGCAAAAATGAACTATTGGGACCTCATCAAAATAAAAAGCCTCTGCACAAAGAAGGAAACAATCAGTAAAACTAAAAGGCAACTGATGGAATGGGAGAAGATATTTGCAAATGACATATCAGATAAAGGATTAGTATCAAAAATCTATAAAGAACTTACCAACTCAACACCCAGAAAACAAATAATCCAGTGATGAAATGGGCAAAAGACACGAATAGACGCTTTTCCAAAGAAGACATCCAGATGGCCAATAGACACATGAAAAGATGCTCTACATCACTCATCATCAGGGAAATACAAATCAAAACCACAATGAGATACCACTCATACCTGTCAGAATGGCAAACATTAACAACTCAGGCAATAACAGATATGGGTGAGGATGGGGAGAAAGAGGATCTCTTTTGCACTGCTGGTGGGAATGCAAACTGGTGCAGCCACTCTGAAAAACAGTGTGGAGATTCCTCAAAACAATAAAACCCAGCAATTACACTACTAGGTATTTATCCAAAGGATACAAAAATGCTTATTTGAAGGGGCACATGCACCCCAATGTTTATAGCAACACTATCAACAATAGCCAAAGTATGGAAAGAGCCCAAAGGTCCATCGACAGATGAATGGATAAAGAAGAAGTGGTATATATATATATATATATATATATATATATACACACACACACACACAATGGAGTATTACTAAGCAATTCAAAAGAATGAAATCTCACCATTTGCAACTACATGGAACTATATGGTATTATGGTAAACAAAATTAGTCAGTCAGAGAAACACAAATATCATATGACTTCACTCATCTGAGGAATTTAAGATACAAAACAGATGAACATATGGGAAGATAAGCAAAAATAATTAACAACAGGGAGGGGTACAAAACATAAGAGACTCTTAAATATAGAGACAAACAAAGGGTTGTTGGAGGGGTTGTGGGGTGGGCTAAATGGGTAAGTAAGGGGCATTAAGGAATCTACCCTGAAATCCTTGTTGCACTCTATGCTAAGTTGGATGTAAATTAAAACATAAATTAATTAATGGGGCACCTGGGTGGCTCAGTTGGTTGGGTGATGATCTCACAGTTGGTGAGTTCAAGCCCCATGTCAGGCTCTGTGCTGACAGCTCAGAGACTAGAGCCTGCTTCAGATTCTGTGTCTTCCTCTCTCCCTGCCCCTCCCCCATTTGCATTCTCTCTCTCTCTCTCAAAAATAAACATTAATTAAAAAAAAGAACTACAACATTAAAAAAAGAAATAAAATTACAAATGATTCTTGCTTTAAAAAAATGGTATGGGCCAAGAATATAAAAAATACAGAACTATGAAGTGTAAAGAATGATCACAAGGAGGCTCTCTAAAAGAATCCTTTAAATGGCTAACTCCTGAAGTGTATTTAAAATAAAATTCCATTTGCAAAAATTCCAAGAAAATAAATAAATATAAGCAGACATGATATGTCAGACAATAATAAGTATTATAAAAAATACAAGGGGGTAGTCTGATAAAGGTTGATGTGAGAAGAATTATATTTGGGTTGGGTGTCATTAAAGACTTTCCTGAGAAGGCAGCATTTCAACTGAGACCTAACTGGCAACAAGGAACCAGCCATGTGAAGATAAGGTGACAGAGCGTTCTGGGTAAAAAGCTTAGCAAGTGCAAAATCTACAAGGTACAAAGAAGTCTGACATGATTTGGGGACTAGAAAGAAAATCAGTGGGGTTAGAACATCTTGAGCAGGTGTAAGCGTGATGGCAGCTAAGGTTGAAAGGGGATGCTGGGGTCAGTTAGGAACCTGAAAAAAAATCACTTGAATAAGAATATGAATTTAAAATGCTATTTTTCTAGATATGTCCCCTAAGACATGGGAAACAAAATAAAAAACTATTGGGACTACATCAAAATTAAAAGCTTTTTTAACAGCAAAGGATACCATTGCCAAAACAAAACTACAGCCTACTGAATGGGAGAAGATATTTGCAAATGACATATCTGATAATGGATTGATATCCAAAGTATATAAAGAACTTACACAGTTCAACCCCAAAGCACCAATCAAATTTAAAAATGGGAAGAAGACCCGAAGAGATATTTCTCCAAAGAAAACATCCAGATGGCCAACAGACATGAAAAGATGTTGAACATGAAAAGAGTATGAAAAGAGTATGAAGATTCCTCAAAAAATTAAACATAGAAATATATGAGTCAATAATTCCACTTCAAAAAATATGAATTCAGAAGGTTTTCACACCCCTTTGTTCATTGCAGCATTATTTACAATAGCCAACACATGGGAGGAAGCAACTTCAGTGTCCGTTAATAGACTAATGGATAAGGAAAGTGTGGTGTATATATACAATGGAATAGCACACAATTACCAAAAAGGATGGGATCGTGGCATTTAACACAACATGGATAGACCTAGAGGGTATTATGCTAAGTGAAATAAGTCAGACTGAGAAAGACAAATATCATATGATTCCACTCATGAGTGGAATCTAAAAAAATACAACAAACGAATAAATAAACAAAAAGCGGAATCAGACATATAAACACAGAGAACAAATTGATGGTTGTCAGAGGGAAGAGGGGTCAAGGGTTGGGTGAAATGGTGACAGGGAGAGGGAGATACAGGCTTCCAGTCATTTAATGAACAAGTCACAGGAATAAAAGGCACAGCATAAGGAATGCAGTCAGTGATACCGTAATAGTGATGTAGTGAGACAGATGGTAGCTACACTTGTGAACACAGTGTAACATATAAACTTGTCAAATTAGTCAGTTGTTTATCTGAAATGGATGCAACATTATGTGTCAACTATACTCAAATAAAAATTTAAATTTGTTTTTCAACGTTTATTTATTTTTGGGACAGAGACAGAGCACGAATGGGGGAGGGGCAGAGAGAGAGGGAGATACAGAATCGGAAACAGGCTCCAGGCTCTGAGCCATCAGCCCAGAGCCCGACGCGGGGCTCGAACTCCCGGACCACGAAATCGTGACCTGGCTGAAGTCGGACGCTTAACCGACTGCGCCACCCAGGCGCCCCTACTCAAATAAAAATTAAAAAAAATGCTGTTTTAAGTCAATAGAAGGGCATCAGTACTTAGTTCTGGCAGGAATTGGAAATTTATTTTTTACATATCTGAACACAGCTAAGGTTTCACCTAATTCATTTTTAGCTATTATAACTAAAACTAGCAAACATATATATGGAGCACATATATTTGGAACATATATAAGGAGGCATTTTGTAAGGATGTCTCATTGACTAGAATGGCAGAATATAGAGAAAAGATGGAAGAGGCAAGTTAGGGGATCAGACGACAGAAAGGTGGGACTCAAGAAAAACTGGGCAGGAAGGAAAACATTGCAGAATCTTGTATAAGCATTATGACTCTGTGTGTGTGTGTGTGTGTGTGTGTGTGTGTGTGGTCTGGCAAAAGGAAAAAGAAAGCATCTTTGAGCACTTGATGTCTTACATACCCTCCTCCAATACTTAAAAGTAAAACAAACAAAATATTCATGTAGAAGCTGAATGTGACAATGTCCTTAACCATGAAAGCAAGAGCACCATTTGATTACCTTCATGCCACGAGTATTTCTTTGGTGGCTAAGACCTTACAGAATCACAAAGCAAAATCTGTATTTGTCTAGTTTTGGAACAGCACTGTCAAAAAACAGAAAAGTGAATAGTATTGCTTCTCTTCCTTCTCCTCCTCCCTCATTAACACCTGAAGTAACAGAGAAAGTTGGCATGAAGCACAGTTTGAGACGTGAAATACAAAGTATGTCCTGTACTTCAAATAAGAAAGACACCTCAAAGGAAAATACTGAAAGATGAGGAAGTTTTCTCAATCATCTCTGTTTTCAGTCCCTTAGTCTAAACATTTCCAACCCTTCATTCTGTTAAAATGATCCTTTGGTTTGAGAATAGTTAATAAAAAGGGCCAGTTCTGGAAAAACATATAATCTACAGCCTATCTTGCCCTCATGATAATATTCTACCCTGCCAGAAACCGTGTAAGCACACAATTAAGTAAGGGCTACCTGTGTGTTTACAATCTCTGCAATAAGGGCAATGTGTTCTCTAAATGTGAAATCACCTGCAGGGGTAGGAACACTGAAGCCCCCAGGGTCCAAGAGGACGTTGCAGCAGAAACAGGAAGTAATGATGGAGGCACTTATACAATCCATGACTGATGTTGGTAGCAGGCAGAGGAGGGCATGTGTGGGAGGGACGAGTGGCTGAGAAAGCTGGTGTTTCAGAAGTTAGTATGCTGTGAGTGGAACTGAGCACCACACCCCCGGGCTCCTTGGTCTTGTGTCCACTCTTATAAGGAAACCTTAGGTCCTCTGCCTCTCACTGTATGCAGCAAAAGTAAAATTCGTCTTGACAACCTCAACAGTCTCAAGAAGCACTTTAAACAAACGCTTTATAGAGAAGGCTCCACAGTCTCCTGCAAGTTTAGAGTTTGAGGCTGCAGTGGCTCTTCATGGAAAACGGATACCTTCATCCTCATATGAAATCCACTACAAGCTCAATTATTATATCTCATGTTTTCTTTAAAATAAACACCCATTATCTTAGTTCTGTTCCCATAACATTCTCTTGGGAAAGAAAAAGTCGAGGCAAAGTGCAGGATGCAAAACACGCAAAATAGCAAATATCAATATAGCTCACCAAAACTTAATTTTGTTGTAGATGTGTAGCACTATGGAGACAGCTCTGTAAAAACACAAGATGGGATCAATAGCTGGCCTCCAGAGTCCCTTCAGAGGACCAATTTAAGAATTCTCTTTCAGCTCCTGCAATGCCTGATCGGTAATTCAACTGGCGCAGGGATAGTGCAATGTCACATTGACCACATGTTTTTGGTAGTGCTGTAATTTAATTTAATAAGATTATAGAGCATTCTTTGGTTTTTAGAGATTCGGGCAGAGGTATACGACAGAAACAACACCTGCAAAGAAATTCAGTTCTCTACCTTGGAGGCTAGGGAAGACTAGGCATCAATGCTCATGCATACTCATATTCTCCATGAGGCCTCCCACACTATTTCAAAGAACAACTTAAGAGGAGTGTGACCTAATCTCAGCCTGAACCTCTTTGGCAGGAATAAAGGCTGGAGAAGATAATTTAATTGGCGAGACATAAGAGGATCCAGTGTGACTCTGTGAAATGGAATCCAAGTCACACAGGCGTCTTTCAGGACAGAAGTGCTGTGCAGCAGCTTGATAAAACCAGGCACTAAAGTGAGCCAAGAAACAGCAACACACACATTTCCTTCTTGATTGTTGAGGGCTCTCTGTGAATGCAATGAAATCGCTAAGGGAGGCTTTAAATATTGTTGGACAGCCTGGTCAGGGTCTCATTTGATAAAGCCATTGGAATTTCAGCAGGCTATTCACTGAGACTATTACTTCCTACAGAAAGGAAGGGGAGAGGGCATTTTCACCGCAACATGCTTTGACTGCATTTTCCTATGCACAGATCATTTGAAAAGAATGTGAAATGTTTCAGTGAGAGCTGAATATCCGAATATTTATGAACATGATAATGATTGTAGCTTGTACTTATGTAACAGCTTCCATCTGAGGAGCTCAGACATTATTTCATTACCTTTAAAAATATTATCTGGGAGTTGGTTAAGTGGAAGCTATATATTTACATTTTATCCCTAGCGGAACCTGGTGAAAGGATGTGCCAAAAAGTTGCAAGCGTTTCGGCAACCTTGTGATAAGTTCATTCAATATGCTGAATTTTACCTTAAAGTAATAAAAATCAAGAGAATAAATAAAGGGTGTTTTTTTTTTTTTGCATTAACATTTAATTGATAGAATTTTCCTTAGTATGCTTTACTCCTCTCAACCTGATTTCTTCCTGCCTATTCTGACTCCAGGGTAAACTAAATAAAAGAATCCATTTACAGTCAACTTTCAAGCGATAAGAAGCTGTCTAGGAAGGCTCAGAGGTATCGACTCAGAGAAGTCTGATAAATACAGAAATAGATGGGTTAGTAGTCAAAGCAAAAGCCTAAATACAAGTTTCTTACATCAAGGAAGAGCAATAATACAAGGCAGTTCTCCCCTACTCTTAAACTTGAGTAATATATAGACCCCTTCTAAAGCATGGATCCTTAACCATTTTTATCCTGTAGAATCCTTTGGCAGACTGGTGTACTTTATGGACCTCTTCTCAGAACAATGTTTTTAAATTTTTTTTTAACGTTTATTTATTTTTGGGACAGAGAGAGACAGACCATGAACAGGGGAGGGGCAGAGAGAGAGGGAGACACAGAATCGGAAACAGGCTCCAGGCTCTGAGCCATCAGCCCAGAGCCCGACGCGGGGCTCGAACTCACGGACCGTGAGATCCTGACCTGGCCGAAGTCGGACGCTTAACCGACTGCGCCACCCAGGCGCCCCAGAACAATGTTTTTAAATGCATAAAAATTAAAGTCAAAGGCTTACAGAGGAAACCAATTTTTATATAGAATTATAACAATAAAATATTTTAAAAATCATGTTTAATATAGGTGCATCCTTATTAACTCAGTAAGTAATAAGATCTAGCAATATCAAGTTTGATAACTTCTGTAGTTTTGAATTAGTGATGGGCATAAAAAATATTCCAGATTTTCACAGCAATTGTAATGCCCTATAAAAATATCTGTCTATTGTGTCACCAACATTCTGTGTCATATTTCAGTTAAAAGTTAGTGAAAGTAAGATATCTATTTTCTTTCCCATCTTCAAGAACCCCACATTAGGAACCTAAAGAACTTTTCTTTAACTCCTGAGAATAAATCCATGGATGGCTAGGGGACCAAAAACCATTGTTTGATGAACACTGATATAAGGGATCCAAGGGTGTTAGAATTTGTGAAAGGTGATCATGTAACTGAGGCAAATCATTGGTTTGGGCCCTTAAGGATTCATATATGAAAATTTCAACTGAATTTGGGTGTTATTATGAAATAGGAAATGTTTAGACATTAGAAGGAAGCCAAATGCTTTAGAATTTAGATTTTTGTTAATAAACAGTTTCAAAAAAATGAATGATGTATATAAATAATAGAACCATCAAGAGTACTTTGACCTTAATAAGTTCCTATTACTAATAGTAAAATCCAAATTTCTCAGCATGATAATAAAGTCCTACCTAGCTTGTCCAGTCTTATATCCTTCCACACTTCTTTCTATGCAAGGGGATCCTACTCCTGCTCCTACAAATCACCACTCCCCAGTACTCAGTGCTCCAGGCAGATCTTTATTCTTTATAACATATTTTCCTGCCATTGGGTATTTGTGCGATTGATTCCCTTTATCTATTCTCTTATTTTACCATATAAGTCCTACCCTTTAAAGCCAAATTATCTTCCTGTGGTCCAGGTCTTTTCCCACTTCTTTCTAATACAAACCAACAAACATCTAACCAACGAAGCCGGAAACACACCATACTTATTATTCATCATATTTATCTCTACATAATTTGAATTACATCTTTTATGATTTCATTGGTCCCTACTATAAACTTTGCTATGAGCTGAATTGTGTCCCCAAAATTCATATGTTGAAGTCCTACCCCCAGTACATCAGAATGTGACTATATTGGAGATTGGGTCTTTAAATAGGTGATTACATGAAAATGAGGCCCGACGGTGGGCCCCAATCCAGTATGAAATTTGGATTTGCAGCAACGTGCCTGGAACTGGAAGGTATTATGCGGAGTGAAATAAGTCAGTCAGAGAAGGACAGATATCATATGTTTTCACTCATATGTGGATCTTGAGAAACTTAACAGAAGACCATGGGGGAAGGGAAAGGGAAAAAATAGTTACAGAGAGGGAGGTAGACAAACCATAAGAGACTCTTAAATACAGAGAACAAATTGAGGGTGGATGGGGGGATGGGGGAGAGGGGAAAGTGGGTGATGGGCATTGAGGAGGGCACTTGTTGGGATGAGCACTAGGTGTTTGTTGTATGTAAGCAATGAACCATGGGAATCTACCCCAAAAACCAAGAGCACACTTTACACACTGTATGTTAGCCAATTTGACAATAAATTATATTTAAAAAAAAAATTGAAAAAAAACCCAGATACCTCATATAAATGGAATCATATAATAAAAAATAAATAAATAAAAGGAAAACATACTATGAAAAAAAGAGGAAATTTGGGGGGCACCTGGGTGACTCAGTCCATTGGGGCATCTGATGTTGGCTCAGGTCATGATCTCCCAGTTCTTGGATTCAAGCCCCGCTTCAGGCTCTGTGCTGACAGTTCAGAGCCTGGAACCTGCTTCACATTCTGTGTGTGTGTCTCTATCTGTCCCTTCCCCACTCATGTTCTGTCTCTCTTTGTCTCTCAAAAAATAAATAAATGTTAACAATTTTAGAAAAAAAAAAGAAGAGGAAATTTGGGTGCAGAGAGGGACACAGAGGAAAGACCATGCGAGAACACAATGAAGGGATCATCATCTGCAAGGAGAGAGACCTCAGGAGAAGCCAAACCCACTGACACCTTGATCTTGGATTTCTCAACTCCAAAACTGTGAGAAAATAAATTTTTGTTGTTTAAGCTCCCTACTCAGTGGTATTTTATTATGGCAGCCATAGTAAACCAATATAAACTATTAACGTTTCAACATTGAATATCTATTGATTCTATCTAAATGTAAAAATAGAGAAAGATGAGAGACCAAGAGTGAGACTGAGAACAAGAGTGAGACAGAGATGAACCAAATGAGCTGAAGTTGAGATAAGAAGGTATGTATCTGCACATTTTTGAAGACCTATCTCTCCTTCCCATTTCTGTTTCTTCAGAATTTATGATACTCTAGTCAAATGGATTTATAATGAAAAATACTACAGAATTGATTAATAATATTTTAACTCTCCTTTCTCCCCCTTCAGATTGCTAATAGACCTTATATGGTTATCACAACAAAGATGGATGGTGCAAGATGCTCCTTTGATAAATTGTATTGCATTTATAAATGAAAATGCTACAATGAAAAGAGAAGGTTATGTTTGAGAATGTCAGTTAAAGAAAATGAAGTAAGGAAGTGTTGAAATGTTTGAAAATATATTCACAGAAGGTAATACATAGGTGAATTAAGAGACTACTTGGCATAAGAGGAAAGGAAAAGAAGGGTGCCTGGGTGACTCAGTTGGCTAAGCAACCAACCATTCATTTTGGCTCAGGTCATGATCTCATGGCTCGTGGGTTTGAGCCCCATGTTGGGCTTTGTGCTGACAGCATGGAGCCTGCTTGGGATTCTCTCTCTCTCTCTCTCTCTCTCTTTCTGCCCTCCCTCTCAAAATAAATAAATAAAAATTTAAAAAAATGAATAGATACAAGTTATATGGTATAGAAATATATAATATTAGGCAATAAGAGAAAAAAAATGTGTTTGAGAGCTGATGAGTGCAAACCTGTTGATGAGGGTCTGAAAGAATCTATTAAAAAATAGATGAGTAGCATCATACTCATAGTTTCAGGGTGCCTTAGAAATAACAAGAATTTAACAAGAATCTCAGTATGACATGATGGGGTTATGTAAGGTCAAGTAGGGCCAAGTGATGTGAAGAAAAAGACCAGCATTTAAGTAGCCCATCATGTATAGTAACTATTCTCAACCGTGATAGTGATAGCAGTGATAGCAGGATATTATATTTCATATTTTGGAATTTGGTTATTACAAGGATTTTTGCTATTGGCAGTCATTCTCATGGTTGGAAATATATAAATGGTTAAACTGGCAATAAACTCTTGTATTGAAATACACAACTCTCGTATTTTTAGTGATTATACAAACACGAGACAAACAACGGAGGGCAAGACACTTCATTGATTGGCCATGTCTCATTTACTAATTCATACAACAGATATTTATTGAGTGCCTACTGTATGCTAGAAATCATTTTAAGTACTTTGATATAACAGTGGATAAAGCAGAGAAAAATTCTTAGCTCATTCCCAAGATGTGTTAAGGGCCCTCATTTGATTGGCTGTAAACTCAGATAATCTTGCAAAGTGAATGAAGCTTTTGAGGGTGGTGGGGAGGTTTGAACAACTCATTTTTACTGCAGATATGGACAGCCAGACACAAAGACCTTTCTAAGATTGTCACAAACAGTGCAGTGGCTCTTAACCTGAACTCATAGTAATATTGGATTTAGCAGTCTTTACATGACTCTGTTGCAGGGGACACTTAACACCCAACTCCTAAACACCAGAATGAGTTAGTGTCTGTCACAGTTGATTAAGAGACTTATACACATTGAAATCCCATAGACCTGAGAGACTGAGGAAATTAAATTTGGATGGTCCTGAAGGTTCTTCCTTTTTGGTAGACTAGAAGGAATCTGGCTCAATGAAAATGTTAACCCATTTCTAGCAAGGTCACTCTCTGACCAGGAGGCTATAATTATTATCAGAATCAACTCAGTGTTCCCTGTTCCCTCTGCCTCTCCTGGGACTACAGACAATAGCCCAAGGACATTGTCCTTTTTTAGTTCTTGCATCCAGTCAAAGCTTGCCTCTCTGTGGGCTAATCAGGGCACAGGGGATCATGTGTATTCTGTCACTTTTCTGTTTTTGTACATCTCCTCTTCAATAAGCACTGTATTACAGTTACTGTGGTGTACTATTTGTGCAAGTATTAACATACTCTTTGAATGAAACTGCTGTCATGGAGTTTAAATTCTCATGAAGGAATAGACAAAAACATAAATAAGTTAAATAGATATATGTTAGATAGTGATAAGTGCTAAGGAAGAAAATAGAGCAGGAAAGGATATAAGACGTGTGTGTGTGTGTGTGTGTGTGTGTGTGTGTGGTGTCCTGCAATATTAGGGTGGCCAGGATATATCTCATTGAGAAAATGTCATGTCAGTAAAGACTGGAAGGAAGTGAGGAGAGAACCAAGGGAATTTCTGAGCGAAGGATAGGCATGCTAGGCATAGATCATTGGAAATACTAAATGTTAAATTAATATTTTATATGATATGGTTATAGACTAGATCTGTAGTTAATATTTATTAAGTTAAAATAATTTTCTGAAACCCTTACTAGGAATTGATGATGTAAAAAAATTGTCCACAGCATGTTATAATATGAGATTAAAGAAAATTTTTTACCTTACTTATAAAATTCTATTGTAATGTCAATAGCATTGTAGTTGGCACACATTGACTACTTGATAAGTCTTTGTTGAATACACGAATAAATAGATGATCAGCCACTGTTTGCCTGGCACTGTCCACATTGCTGTGGGAGATACCCTTTAGGAGTTGGATGCTGTATCTGCTTTCCCCTAACAGTTCTTATACCAGGGACATGGCAAATAAAAAACAACCATCATACAAGGTACAATACCAGAGGAAAAAAATGATTGGTATGTTAAGGAAATGGGACATGATACATGATGGAAAAATTTAAAAAATTGTTTTTACAAGAGGTAATATTTAAAATAATATTGAAGGATAGGCTCCTGACAGAGGAAGATAGAAACAGTGCCCGAGAGGAAAGAAAATACTAGAAAATAGGAAATACAAGATGTTCAACTTTGCTGTTTGAATAGAGTCTGAGTCAGAAAGTAGAAAGTGATACTCTGAAGACAGAGGTTGGAGCCATGTTGTATAAGGTTTTGAATTCTGGCTCGAAGCATTTGTGGTTAATTTGACAGACATGGGGAGCTACTGAACATTTTGGAAAGAGAGAAAAAAGCCAATTTGAGCTGTAATTTAGGTAGAATTCTGTAGCAAGCTGGAGAGAGATGGATCAGTGAGCCTCCACCATGCGTGTGAGGCAGGAGCCTAATTGAGGGGTAGCTTCTGAAATGCTTTTGCCAATAACAAGAAAGTAAGAGGGGAGGCCAGTGTGCGATGGCGGGAAGTGGACATGTTTTGGGTGGAGCTACGGACATCTATTTTGATACTTGGCAATTAGAACTAGCGCCTGAAGTTTAAACATTTTCAAATTCTTTCAAAACATTAAAAAAAAAATCCTTGTATAACATACTGGTAACACAAAGAGCAAAATTCAGGGATATTCTTTGTCAGTTTAATTTACTGAACTAAGGTATTCAGAGATTGTAGGTATTAACATTTTGTTCCCTTTTATATTTTTTCTGTCTTCCTTAAATAAGGAGAATCTCCTAAAGCAATAATACCTTATTTGTTAACAATTAATTAAACGTGGTGTTGATGTTCACATTGAAGTGTGGATTATTTTATGTTTAATCTCAGTAACATCGACTTTGCTGTAACATTTAAATTTGAGCCCATGCTGTTTAAAACTATTTAGGTCTATTTAATTTAGTGGGTTGGCATATTTTATATTTCCAAGATAACAAGTCACTCCTCATTAAATCATCTCATTTCTGGATAACCCTACACAAACCTGTATGCCCCACAGTGTTCCACCTCCATGAGAACCATTACCTTTTAATGATCATAGTCTGTCATACTTTATTGCTTTGGAAATGTAACGTGTATCCCAGAGAAGCCTGTTTTAATTCTACAGACATGCATCAATGTACATGTTGGTCTAAACTCAGATGAAACACCCTATCTCTTTCATGCTTACTCTTGTCTCAGACGAACTAGTTTTTTATGAATGGATGTACCTAGTTTGATTTCTGAATGTATTAATTGAATAAAATGTAAATGGTATCTAGCGAATCTTTCACAAGATGCATGCATCTTGGAAATTTGGCAAAAAAATGAGAACAGGTATTACCAGTAGATAAGAATATGGATCAACATATAATAGTGACAGAAATGTTTAGGTGTGCAGAGTAAAATAGTGGTAAAGCAAATTTGGTCTCTAATTGACCAAACAAATCCATACTCTGTTTAACAAAAGGAATTGCAGGAAAAACAAAGGTGGGAAATGAAAGGAAGATCACATTAGAGGCTATCTTATATTTAAAAGACATATTTTAAAGCAAGTAAGGGATGCGACTACTTCCAACATAAAATTCCAATTTATTAGCAGTGACGTTGTTCTTTGCCAATAAAAGGGGGAAAGGGAAGAAAGAATAAAAAAATAGACTACAAATGAATAAACGGAGTTCTAACAATATCACTACAATTTTCTTCATACTGATTTTATACAAGGTACAGATATAAAGTAGAAAAAAACAAAAATGAAGCAAATGGTGTAATTTTTAAATGTTTATTTATTGTTTTTTGAGAGAGAGAGAGAGAGAGAGAGAGAGAGAGAGAGGCAGATAGAGGGAGACAGAGCCTTCCAAGCAGGCTCTGTGCTGTCAGTGCAGAGCCTGATATGGTGCTCGAACTCACAAACCATGAAATCAGGACCTGAACCGAAATGAAGAGTCAGATGTTTAACTGGCTGAGCTACCCAGGCACCCCTGTCTTTTTTGCCATTTAAATTTTCTTTTAGTGTTCACTAGTATAGGGCTAGCACTCTAGACTTTGGGCATTTGCAGAGTCTGGTCATAGTGGGAGAGGAGGATAGGTCCTAAGTGATAATCTTTTCCCTTTCTCCAAAGAAAACACAAATGGGTTTACTCCTGTCTTTAAAACGCCCAATATTGAAAACAGAGCAAGGAACCTTTCCTTAAACTCCTGCCTCACTCCCACTCCCACTTAAGAATGAGGAAGACACCTCAGGCAACCAGCCCTTGCTTTCAGTTATTTTGTGCCTTCTATCCAGATAATCTGGAAGAAAAGAGATGAAAGATATTAACAAACTTAAACCATCACTTAACTTCCTTCTTCCTTCCTTCCTTCCTTCCTTCCTTCCTTCCTTCCTTCCTTCCTCCCTTTCTCTCTCTTTCTCTCTCTCTCTCTCTTTCTTTCATTTAAAAATATATCTTTTGTAATGAGTACATTGAAGGAAAGGCACAGCATGAGCTTATGGTCTGTTAATGTTAGTCTCAAGTGTGGATATTAATTAATTAATTAAATATACATGTGCCAGACATTGGCTTAGGTACCAAGGCATGAAATGGCAGAAAAGACACTATGCTAAGCTAGACTACATTTCAAAGGAGATGGAAAATCAAACTTTATTTAATACTTTCATGTTTTTATCCTCAGCATTTACTCAGTGGCCAGCAGATAAGAGATGCTGAATAAATTTTAATATAATGAATTAAAGAATGTGATAAGAAATGAAATGGGACAAGGAACTCAGTGTAGCAATTGGATCAGTTTGCTGGCAGCATTATTTGGGACTTTGTTTATTATACTGAGTTTTTTATTAACTACCTTTACAACCGTGAATACTGACTGAGGGTCATCCCAGTGACCTCAGGTTTCCAAGGTTCTCAGGCAACCTCTGCATTGTTGCAGTATGCGAATGCAAGCTCAGTTAATTGGAACCTGTTACTGATGCAGGTGCATAGTAGAAGCAATTGAACAAGCATTTTGAAAATTGAGCCTTTGAGGAACTTACCGAAACAGTCATGGAAATTAGAGCTGAGAAAAATCTGATTGTGCTATGTAATTCATCCCTTGAGGACTGGTATGAGACTGTCTTTTACAGCCTATTTTTCCATATATTTTCCTACTTGAAGTTTGAATGACTCAAACAAAAGGACTTCTAATACTTCCACTGGGACAATATTATAAAAGACCTCATTATTAACCAGTGTTTCCTGATATACATCCTGAATTTTTCTTTGCTTAACTTCATCCCATTAACCCCAATTACACCTCCCTAGGGCAACAATAAACAATTTCAGCTTCTCCTCTGAAGTTGCACTCTTCAGAGATTCCTCATTCCTTCCTGGCATGATGTAGTCCAGCTATGTACCTCTGTTCCTTTACTCTGTGTTCCTGAGCCAATCATGGCCTTCTAATCACGTTTATTTCCTTTCTTTGAATGCAATCTAATCTCTAGGCATCTTGACTGGATATAAATCCCCATAGGCTGTATACCCATTGTGGTCCATACATACGAAGCCTGATCACACAGCAAGCCATTCCTGTGCCACCCCTCTCTCCTGGTTGAACTGGTACCAAGAGCGTGGAAAAAAAATAGCATAAATGGCATGCATGAAAAGCTAAACTGACAGAAATCACATTCTTGTTAGAATTTTCATCTTTCTGAATACAATTTTGTGCTAAAGAGATTATCTTAGGCGTTTGTGTCTGCGTACTATTATTGTACTGGTTGATTTCTAATCAGAGTGTGCCGTTCAGCAAAGCTGTATCCTTCATTCAGGAAGAGATTTTGCTCTACAGACAAGGTGACATAAAACACTTGCTCTTCTAAAAGAGGATTAGAGACTTTTACATTTTAAAGCCCATTTTGGTACAATCACTAACATGAAGCCAGTTTCCAATTTCATAGAAGAAAGATCTCTAAGGAGATATCCAGCTTAATTAACTGAGAAATGACAAGTACAACAGAATTTCACACTGACAGAGTGTGACTTACTGTAAAAACCCTGACCTCCTCTGACCTCTTCAGTGAAAACTGGCTAAAAAAAGTGTTCAAAAATTATGCCTGAATCTAGGCATTAAGAGCCAAGGGGACAAGCTAGAAGGGGGAGGTTATTCAAAATCTGGATATTTTCTTGTACATTTTGTTGATGTATTATCTACGAGATACTTGAAATATTTTTAGCCACTATGTCAGAATTCATTTCATAGGTATAATTTCACAAATCGAATTTATTCATTTCATAAGCACAGCTGATTTCTACCTTTAGAGAATACATGCTTAGCTATATATTCTTTGTTTAACATGTTGCTGTAATAGGAGTTTAGGAAGGTGTGTACGTGCTCTGCTGACCTCACTAAACTCTAGGCAAGGTCTGACAGGCTGTCTATTAAGTAGTAGTCAGATACTTGTGAAATTGTTCCCTATAAAATTGGTTGGTTATTGTTCACACTTCTCAAACAAGTGGGCATGCATGCATACACATTTCAATATTTCATTTTAATAACTAGAAAGCTGGATCATGTTCAGAGCAGAGGAAATGAGCAGAAAAGAGTAAGAATGGAGAGAAAACTTGAAGGAAATTTTTAAAAAGATACACTGGGAAGAAGAGAAATAAATAGCTTTTTCCCCCCATTTCTTGTCTCTTTTTAATTAATGCCTGGAGTATGTTTTAAAGAACTGCAGAATCAAGAGCTTTGGATAAATGTGAGGAGTAATGGAGAAAAAAAATGCATGAAATAGGAGAATTTAAAAGTTCTTCTGGAAGATGCCTGAAGTTAATCACAATGCTCTCCCAAGAGCAATATCTGAGCTTTCTCTTCTGTGCCACCCAGATTTATAATGAGAAGAAAGGGAAGAAAGTGAGGACATGGAACACATACTCGGGTTGTGACCTCTACTGCTTTTTAACTTATAAATGGGAGTTGAAAAGCAAAGCTATACATTTTCTGAAGCAATAAAGTTTTCTGAAATATTGCCACTTCCACATATATGTTCATATGAAGCTGGATTTAAAACTCAAATTCTTAACTCAAGTATTCCTTTGCACCTAAAGATTTGGGTATATATTTAAACTATCTCAGCTAAGGCGTTGCTAGGTTCAATATGCATGCATATCAATGGACCTACCGCAGTGCACCATGATGGATAGATTCCATTGAGGAATTTACTCACCTATGCCTGTCCTGGTTTTCAAGGGACATTTCTAACTCATCCTTTCTGATCCTTAGAAATACACATATAGGCTCCTACTGACCACGAGGGCCTTAACATTCCCTTTGGCAATGACTAAACTTTAGATACTTCTTCCAGACTCTTGCCTCCCTTTTCTTAGAGAACTCACTCTAGAGCACTTGTAGTGTAAATTCCTTCTCTGCCCCTTTGGGATGTAAGTTTTTAAAAAAGCTTTTTACCAGTTTGACGGCCCAAGGATACCTTTTGCAAGGTCCTGGAAGCCATCCCATTGAAATGTAGTCATCAAGGAAGACAGCATTCCATCTCCTAGTTTCTGTGGGAAGATAGGAGCTTAACTTCATCGACACCTTCCATCAAGCTCTAAAACTATCTCCTGTCATAAAGACACTAGTAAGTTTACTTTTCCTTTAGGTAAGGCCAGTTAGCAAACACAGATGGCCTTGATGCTACCAAGTCTCCAAATATTTCTTATCGTGTTTAGGTCCGCTGTTGAGACATTCCTGTGTATGCATTTGGGTTTCTGAGAATCAGCTCCTGTCTATCCAGAAACCCTATATATATCATAGTATCTCTTTGATCACTTTGTCAGACTGTACAGACTGAACACTTACTATGTATAGAGCACAGAACTTTGTTTTAATGAAGGTAACAAAGAAATGGATGACATAGTCTTCTAAGAATTTTCTATGGTTACAGGAAAAAAAAATACAAACACATAGACATTACCATTTATCTCTAATGAGATAAAAAGATAAGGGGTGCCTGGGTGTCTCAGTTGGTTGGGTGTCCAACTTTGGCTCAGGTCATGATCTCACTGCTTGTGAGTTTGAGTCCCATGTGGGGCTCTGTGCTGACAGCTCAGAGCCTGGAGACTGCTTCAGAATCTGTGTCTTCCTCTCTCTGCCCCTCCCCCACTCACACTCTGTCTCTATCTCTCAAAAATAAATAAGCATTAAAACAATTTAAAAAATAACACATAGGACAATTTACCTACAAAATAGGTATATTGGATTTAAATTTAGCACATGTTTATTAAGCATATATACACATTAGTTACTGCGCTAGGTTCTATACCCATCTATCCAAACATCCATCCATCCATCCATCCATCCACCCATCCAAAACTTTTATGAACTGGCTAGTGTACATTTTGGTAGGTGATATGAATAAAATAATAAATAAGACATTCTTGTACTCAAGAAGTTTATAATGTACTAGAGAGTACAGATAGGTTGAGAAATTACTCTTAAAATGTGAAAGTAACAAATATCTATGGTTATGGAGGAGCCAGAGCTAAAGATTAACTATACCCAAGGGGTCAGGGACAACTTGACAGAAAAGGAGGTAAACTGAGGCCTAAAACAAAAATGAGGTTCTCTAGAGCAAAAGAATAACTAACATTAAGTTAAAGGCTATAATATGACAGACACTTTGTTATATGCATTTATGTGCTTTATTTAAAAGCCTCAAAACATCCCTGCAAAGTAGGTTTTAATAATCCCATTTTGTCGTGATCTCATGGTTCTTGAGTTCTAGACCCGTATCGGGCTCTGTGCTGACAGCTAAGAGCCTGGAGCCTGCTTCAGATTCTGTGTCTCCTCTCTTTGTCCCTCCCCACTCATTCTCTCTCTCTCTCTGTCTCTCTCTGTCTCTCTCAAAAATAAACATTAAATTAAAAAAAAATACCATATACTCCGCAGGCCAAAGAGGCTTTTGGCAGCTTCAGGTCTAGTAAGAGGTAGAGTGACTAGTTCAAATTAAAGTCATTTCCAAGCTTATTCTACTTTGATTATTCCACATTTCCCCAAAGGGAAGGGCAGAGGAAGTTATATCCAAGCAGAAAGAAAAGCATGCGCAAAGAGAAGAATAAAATAATATGCATTTTGCAAGTATTTCGGTAGGGTATAGGCAATGAGTAGGAAATAATAAGAAATGAGGCCATAAAGTAGGGTGGGCTCCAATTGAGAAGAATAATATTTGCCAGACAAATAAATTGAATTTTATAGTATGAAATTTGGATCTAAAAAAGTAGTTTTAGGCAGAGGACTAAAATGGTGTGAGTTAACCATGGCGGCTCTCTGGAGGTTGTACTGGAGCTAGGAGAACATTTGGAGAACAATCCAATAAACCAGGTGTACAAACATAGCATAGATTTACTGTAAAGCCTCTTAGAACCTTATAATAAGACTGGGACCTTATCCAGTGATATAAAGTTAATAACATATGTTTTTAATTTTCTTTTTTACCCGTACAAATTCATGTATTTATTTTTGTGTTAGGCAGAGGTCCCTAAATATGCCACTTTCTGTTCTCTGGAAACTGTGAACATGTTACATTACGTGCCTGAAATAACTCTGCAGATATGATTAAGGTTACGGATCTTGAGATAGGGAGAGTATCCTGTATTATCAAGGTGGGCCTCGTTTAATCACATGAGCTGTTAAAAATGGAGAAGCTTCCCCTGTGAGGGTTAGAGAAGCGTAGCATAAGGTCTGCACCTGCCATTGGTGGGTTTCAAGATGGAGAAAGGAGGCCACAAGCCAAGGGAACTGGTAGCCTGTAGGAGCTGGGAACAGCTCTTAGGTAACAGGAAAGAAATGGGGACCTCAGTCATATAACCTCAAAGAACTGAATTCTTCCCATAACCTGAATGAGCAAAGACACAAATCTCTCCTAGAGTCTTGAAGAAAAAAATGCAGTCTTGCTGACACTGTGATTTCAATTCAGTGAAACTGTGCTGGACTTCTGACCTACAGAAGTTGTGACATAATAAATTTTGGTTGTTTTAAACCATTAGGTTTATGGTAATGTGTTACAGTATTAATAGAAAATGAATGTGCTAGTATACTTACGGTCAAAGCTGAAGAAAGCAGCAAAAGGCTGCAAGAAATGGTGGAGGAAACAAAATGGGGAAAATAGAGAAACTGATAAATAAAGGTATAGGACCCCAGTGTTTTTATAATCTTTGAACAGCAGAAACTAAGCAAGAGGACAAGTCAATGCTCTATTCTGGAATCCCTTAAAGGAAGAGAGGCGAGCATGAGACTTACTGTAGGCATTAAAAGGGTGTCCATAGTTGTTAAAGACAGAAATGCTTATGTTCCCTTGTGTTTCTTTCTTTTTCTTTCTCTTAATTCCTTTCTTTCTTTCATTCATTTGATCAATATTTGCTGAGCACCCCTGTATGTTAGGTATTGGCTATCTCCTTACAGAACTCCCAGTCTATTTGGGGTGTGTACAAGTAGAAACAAACAGCTGCAGCATGGAAAAAGCTGAGACTAAGTTTTTTGCAGGGTAATTGTTGATCACAGTGCTATTCAAAAGTGCCTGTCTGGGAATTTGTGTGTTATTAGTCTGTGATGATAATGTGCAGAGTTAAGTGTTAAGAAACTTTATGGCAAATTGACAAGAGTGATTTTATGTCTGTTGAATCTAATAATAAAATGAGCTTATTTTTATGTTTTTGAATATAATTTTTATATTAATTTATTTTTCCTATACTTTATAAAAACGCTCATCGTGATGGATTGGGAAAATGAAAAGCCCACAGAGAGTTTGAGAAGCACTGGTTTAACATTTAAAATAGGTATCAAGACTAGACTGGTGAGAAATAGAAGGAAAGAAGAGAAGTCAGCAGTGTCTTGTCTGAGCTCTTGCTTTAGCCTGAGTTTTTTACATTTTCATGAGGCCACATTATGGACTATTATGCAGAAGCAATGCCCCTCCTCTGTTTGTATATAGACCCCCTCTTCTACTTCTCCTCTTGGCCCAATTTTTGGAGAGACTTTCATACAGTGAAAATTTATGTAACTCTTCATCCCATCAATTAAAGATTTTAAAATAATTCCTGCTTAAGCAACACCCACGCACTAGCTGAGCACATTTTCCTCCTCCCCCTCAGGAGCTTCTGCCAATTTTCCTGGCACTTCTGCAGTTCTGGCTTCAGCACAGCTTTGCTCCTTCACACTAAGCTGTTCTCTGATAAGGTGCAGCTGGGGAAATCCATCGCTCTCTGGACCAGTCAGGTTTTCACATCAGTTAAGTTAATTGACAGAAGGCTTAACATATTTCTTAATTATGGCTGCAAAGTCATTACTGGAAGGATCCCCCAAATCATAGAGAAACAGTGTTTTCTGATTAACTGGCTAGGAAAATGCGACACATAACCTAGTGGGATTCTAAGAAGGGACAAGGGCAACCCAGGAAAGGGTCGCATACTGACAAAGGCTTGTTGGGGATCTGGGACCAAGGGATGTATGTGCCCACACCTCTGACCTTATGCAATGTCTTTCCACCTCGGGGGTCTTTGTCCTACCAATCTTCCAGGACTATTCTTAGGAAAATATTGAATATTATCTTTGAAATTGTTTTGGAAATTTAATTTTATAGTAGATATAAGGCTTATGCATAGAGAAAAATGGCCAGTGAGGTGTGGTTAGCTGAAAATGCCTACTAGGCTTGATTTATATGTGGTAAGTTTGTTGCTACTAATACTTTGATTAGTTTTTGTTTTCTTTGGCTATCACATGGGCAGTGATACATTATAGAGTTATAGAAGTGAAAATGACCTTAGGAGGTGATCTAGTTCAATTTTCTCATTTTATGGATAAGAAAGCTGAGACTCCATGAGATAAAGTGACTTCCCCTAGGTCACTTAGCTTATTAATTATAGAACCAAGTCTACAAGTTTTCCTAGTTTTGGTCTTGATTTTTATGTATGTGATTATAAAACTAATAAATAATCATTGTAGAAAACTTGGGACATACAAACGATATAAAAATAAATTAAAATCCAGCATAATTCCACAATTCAGAGATAAACATTCTTAATACTTTCTTATTGTATTTAGGTATAGAAACAGATTTTTCCTTTAAAATTGGGATCTTATTGCATAGAGTTTGGTATCCTCTTCTTTCAGTCAATATTAATATGTCAAATGTTTTTCACTGTCATTAAAAATTTTTCTAAGGGGTGCTGGGTTGGCTCAGTCAGTTGAGTAGCCCACTCTTGATTTTGACTCAGATCGTGATCTCATGCATGAGATCGAGCCCTGTGTCAGGCTCTGTGCTGACACTTATGCGAACATGCGTATACTCTCTCAAAAAAAAATTCTCTAGGCCATATTTGTATAATAATTGAATAATATTCTTCGTCAGCATGGTTCCATAACTATAAATATCTTTGGTCGTTGGTGAAAAAGACAACTTTTAGTTCTTTGTACCTCTTTTTAAACTAGTCTTTTTCCTTCGCTTTGTCCATTTTTCCTATTTTTATCATATCATTCTTTCTCAGTGATTTATAAATGTACTTTACCTATTAAAAACATTAATTCTTTTCTCTTACCTCCATAAAGAGTGTTAGAACATTTTAACCTAAAAAAAATTTTAATGTTTATTTATTTTTGAGAGACAGAGCACAAGCAGGGGAGGGGTAGACAGAATCCGAAGCAGGCTCCAGGCTCTGAGCTGACAGCACGGAGCCCGATGCCGGGCCCGAACTCACAAACCATAAGATCTTGACCTAAGCTGAAGTCCGACATTTAACTGACTGAGCCACCCAGGCATCCTTAGAACATTTTAACTTTAAGTATAATGATTCAAGGTCACCATTTTGAATTTCAGCTCTTTCCATGGACTATAGTATGGGGTTAGTAACTTGCCTGAGATCACATAGCTGTAAGTGACAGAGCCGTCATTGAAGAGCAAGTCTGTCATACCAAAACCGAGTTCTTTCTTATCACAGCACACTGCTTTTCTGAACAGCTGAGATCTAACAAGTAGGGCTTACACCCAAATTGCTAGACAGCTAATGAGAGTTTTACAATTCAAGCAGTGAATCATTCTGACAAGAAGTAATTAGCAAATCAGTATCTTATATCTTTTACTTTTCATTTTGATTCTCTTTGATACCTGGAACTGAAACATCTCCATAGTGTTCAATCTTGAGATTGGTATTCAGTTAAATATGCTTAACCTTTCTTTTCCATTTATGCCATAGAATGTCTCATGAATAATGAACAACTTAATAACATTTATTCTTGTTGTTATTTTGATAACCAGGTATTCTTATAGAAAGAGAATAGTTACATGGGCTAGTACACTAATGATTTGTCTGATATTAGGAAAATATCAATGTCTAGATAAAGAATATACAGAAATGCAATTGAGAAATAAAAGCACCATTTTTACCCTTTTTGGAGAAATAAAAACACATTGCATACCCTTTTTTAATTTCAGTATCTCTGATTGTTCTAAAGTTGATATTCAGCACAGATATCAGTAAACAGTTTTTGAAATAATATTTCAAAGAAAGGACATGTAATACAAATTGAAAATTTGTAATATTACCATGTTTTTATTCCATAATATTTTTTGAAAGATAAAGATAATTTAAAAATTGTTACAGATTCAATTTTAAAATATAAGGAGGGGCGCCTGAGTGGCTCAGTCGGTTGAGTGTCCAACTTTGGGTCAGGTCATAATCTCGCAGTTTGTGGGTTTGAGCCCCTCATCGAGTTCTGTGCTGACAGCTCAGAGCCTGGAGCCTGCTTCGGATTCTGTGTCTCCCTCTCTCTGCCCCTCCCCTGCTTGCACTCTGCCTCTCTCTCAAAGATAAATAAAACATTAAAAAAATTAAAAAAAAATATAAGGAGATTTTAGAAAAACTCTGATACCCGTAAAATTTCCACTAATGGAAAATACCCTAAATATTAGATTCATCTTTAAACTTAAGTCTAAAAATTCTGTCATATCAAATGTTAAAGTCCCACCAGGTAATGGACAAATTGAATGCCTCTAAGTGTTTGTACATCTACTATGATATATTCATTTTTAAGCCTTTTTGTAAAATCATCTTTAAGTATGTGAGAATATTTATATATTCTGTCATTCACTTTGCCATTTTGATCTAGTTTCGATTAAATTCCTTCCTTTGGGAACTGGCCATATCTTTTGCAGTAATTGAACATTTTACACTACCCTGCCTTAGACTAATTTATCTTCTCCACTATAGTATTAGAGTGACTGAAAAAATTTAAATGGGAAAAAATCAGAAGAGAATCCAAAGATCTCCTGGTAATGTGAAAGTGGTTGGCATTCAAGCCAGACATTTTATGGACTGATGGAATCTTTGTTAATTGTGTGAGACATTTGCTCTTTACTGGAAAATGGAGTTAATATGTACCCAAGGATGACATCTCCCCTGTTTGAACTTTGCCATCTTAAGGACCCTTCTTGGAAAACATTTTAGTTTTATGCTTCTAAATGGATAGCATCTATATCTTCAATGCTGTTAGAAAGTGGTGATAGAAAGGTGTTTTGGAAAACATCTCTGCTAAAATTTGTCTATTGCACAATCATGACCATTGTTAACCTAGTAGAAAAGTTTTGTATCATCTTTTAATCATTTGATGGGACCCCTATCTGATGCCAAATGCACAAAATAGGATAGATGTAATGCTACTTACTTTTAAAGTGGTTGGGAATGAACTTCAAAATTACAATGTTTCTGCAAATGCCTGACGGTCACTACATGGGGGTAAAATAAGACCTCCTCCCGTCCCCAAAGTTTGACAGAAAACAGAAAAAATAAATAGATGTAGACCAACTAATTTTTTTTAACAGAGTAGCTGAAAAAAATGGGGAAGTCACAAATTCAATTAGATGATCTCAATGTCATCATTTAGATGAAATGTGAAGGTGGCATTACTACAATGTGAGTAGCCAGAAAAAATTACACATGATCACTGTCATAAGCGACTCAGATGTTCTTTGTGCAATCCATGTCTCCCCTTCCTTTCCAACAGATAAATAAAAATAAAAAGCCTGAGAGTAAGGGTTTGTCTATGTTTCTCTAGTACATAAGTACGTAAGTCAGGGGAACATGTATGAAGTGGGATCATTAGTATTATTCTGGTTTATCCCTATAGTAGCAAGGAATGTATCAGGATACCCTGTTTTAATTCTATCAGCTATTAATCAAAGTAACCATTATGTTCTGTTTCCAAACTCATCCTCAAGGAAAACAGAACAGAAAAAAATAAAATGTTTTCTTGCTATAACTTGCTTTTTAATGTATATTTTTCTTTTTTTTTAATTAAAAAAATTTACTTATTTTTGAGAGAGAGACAGAGCATGGGTGGGGGAGGGGCAGAGAGAGATGGAGACACAGAATCCAAAGCAGGCTCCAGGCTCTGAGCTGTCAGCACAGAGCCTGACACAGGGTCTCGAATCCACAAACTGAAATCATGACCTGAGCCGAAGTTGGACGCTTAACTGAATTACCCAGGCACCCCTTAATGTATATTTTTCTTTTTTCTTTTTTTTTTTTTTACTGAAGAGAGAACTTTATTTATTTTTTCAATATATGAAATTTATTGTCAAATTGGTTTCCATACAACACCCAGTGCTCATCCCAACAGATGCCCTCCTCAATACCCATCACCCATCCTCCCCTCCCTCCCACCCCCCATCAACCCTCAGTTTGTTCTCAGTTTTTTTTTTTAATTTTTTTTTCAACGTTTATTTATTTTTGGGACAGAGAGAGACAGAGCATGAACAGGGGAGGGGCAGAGAGAGAGGGAGACACAGAATCGGAAACAGGCTCCAGGCTCTGAGCCATCAGCCCAGAGCCTGACGTGGGGCTTGAACTCACAGACCGCGAGATCGTGACTTGGCTGAAGTCGGACGCTTAACCGACTGCGCCACCCAGGCGCCCCTGTTTTCAGTTTTTAAGAGTCTCTTATGCTTTGGCTCTCTCCCACTCTAACCTCTTTTTTTTTTTTTTCCCTTCCCCTCCTCCATGGGTTAATGTATATTTTTCTAATAATTTTCCTAATAAAACCAACTCATCACAAATATCTTGTGTGCTGGGTCGTTTTATTTTTCATTAGAAATTAATAAATTAGTCATTATTAACATTTTTATAAATTAACAAATTACCATTAGTTCTACAGCGCACTTTTCTAGCTGTGGTCTATGTCAGTGAATTTTATGAGTCTCCTGACCCTGATTTCCCCTGGCAAACTTGAATGTCTGGGAACCTTGAAGCCTGAACTAAATAGTGGGCTGTAATGGTAAGAGAGGATATCCCTTCTTTGAGGGGTGGGGAGCAGTAGACTTGCCAACAACACTTCTCACTTCTCTAATGGCAACACTGCCTCTTAAGGGGCATGGAATTCACAGACAGAGAGTAACAGGAAAGAGCAGAAGCAGCTGCCTGTGTCTATCTTGGCACTTGCACTCTTGTCACTGATAGAATCAATGCAGACGCAGAGATCTTATCACACATGTAACATTCTAAATTCTTAAGTAATTCATCTTCAATACCTAAAATACATCAAGGGCTATGACATTCCAAGTCTCATTTGTATGGTGGTTTACTGAATCTCATAGCAATCTTCTGAGGCAGCTACCACCTGTTTTCACAGACTGGGACGTTGAGTCAGAGAGGTTAGGTAACTTGCCAAGAATCATGGGGCTCATAAGGGGTAGGGCTACGGTTTTAACCGGGTAATCTGACATCAGAGTCTGTACTTTCCACCAATATGACTTGCCTCTTTGATGCCACAGCCTCTATTTATCCATGGCCTACAACAAGCTGGGCATAATGCCAGATGCCAATCATGAGGCAGTGAACAAGACTGACATGATCTCTGCTCTTGGGGGTTCAGTTTAACTTACGAATTCTGAAGGAATTAACTTCTGAATGAATTATAATTTTAATGTTTTGATCATGTTGTGTTATAATATCTGCACCCTCTTTTTTGAAAGTAATAGCCCTCTGCTTTTAAAATCGGACACCTTCCTGGAATCAGAACCTCAGGCACACTGACCCGAGATGGGGATGGTGTCCTGGGTGAGGGTGTGATGGAGAGGTGGAAAGACACTCATAAGGGATCTGCAGTGGAGGGTGCTAGAGAGGGAATGTTTCCTGAGGACATAGTGTGTTTGTGGGAGAAGGAGTCAGGTTAAGACAATTCACCAAAATGACAAAACTGGAGCGAGAGGCACAAGTGTTCCAGAGAAGGAGTTGTTTGCTGTATTTTATAGGGTAACTAAGGCTGGGGATAGGAGAAGTGAGGAGTTGAAGAGGGAAATATCCCAGCCTTGACACTGATCCTGTTGGAATCTGAGTACTGTACTCTTGTTCTTGTTGGCCTGCTGATGATGCAAATCAATGAATCTCTTTAAGCTTCTCCTCTTCACTGAGAAAGTTAAAATGTACCATTTACCAATTAACTAACCCAACTTTCTCATTATAAAATATTTTTTTTTATGATTTGTATTCTAAGGAGGATCAAAGTGGCTTACATGTCAAAACGTGAATTCGGACAGTAAAAAGATCAAAAGGCATATAAATAGAGTAGGCTAAGCTGGATTAGTAAAATCAATTACAAAGCAGTTTGCCTTTGCAAATTGCAACATGAGGGTACAATACAGAATCATAATCACAATAAATAATAACAAAAGCTGTCTTTAGTTGCTTTTGACCTGAGGGTTAGTGGAAGTTCAGCCCCTTACTTTCTATTCTCACCTGACTTAGTATTTCTAGTCAGAGATAAGCACACACTGCCTTTCTATCTGTGGGGTCTCATTTTTTTATAGTGGATTAGTCAGAACCTGTGTAGTGTAGTTTTTGTAATTCACACTGGTATTGTTTACAGTATTCATCTCTAAAACTGAAAAATCCTGAGCTGCAGGTCTGGAAAATCAGAGAACAATTCCTACGAGAATTCTAGTTTCATTTCAATTAAATTTTATTGGAAAAAATTGAGACATTCTCCTTTAATATTCAATCTCATGGATCTAAACAATACCTAAATGCTGATGAATCCCCCATTTTTATTTCTAGCATTGACTTCTCAACTGAGCTCAGATTAATATATCCACCTGCTTGCTCAGCGTTTCTGCTAGGTTGTGTAGTAGACCTCTAACTTGATATGTCCAGCACAAAATTATGAGTTTCTTCTTCTGACTCTATTCCTTCACATCTTTTCCATCTCAATAAATAGTGTCACTATTCAACTGTTGTTCATTTAGAAGTTATTCATGATTTCTCTCCTTCTCATGTGCATATTTTGGGTACAGGAATCCCAAAATATAGCTAGCATCAAAATATTTTCTTGCTGCCTCTTTTGTTCTACTACCCCGTCTAAAACACTATCTTTTCTCAGCTAAATTATTTTCATTGCATCTAAACTTGTATCTCTATGGAATTCCACTCTTGAATTCTCATAATCAATTCTTTGGACTGTGGTTCAAAGTCTTTAAAAACATCTTTCCTTTATATAATTAGATCAAATTCAAAGTCTTTATCACAGCCTTCACTGTCTCACTTGATCTGTGTTCTCCAAATTTATCTCCTGCTATGCTGCTTCTCACTCATCCCTCTTTACAGGCACTGACTCTCTTGCAGTTTTCTTAAAGAATGGCAAACTCATTGCCATCTTAGGACTTCCTTTTACTGTCCTCTTAGCTTGGAATTTTCCTTCCATAAACATTAACATGGTTCACTTCATCACTTCATTCAGGTCCTTGCTGAACAGTCATCAGAGATGTCCCTGTCCTTCTAGATCTAAACGGCTCCTCCTACCATTTTCCTTCTGCTTCTACACATTGCTTTACTTTTATTTCTAGCACCTGTAACTACCTGACATTATATTATGTATGTATTTATTTTCTGTCTCCCTTCATTAAAAAGTGAGCTCCATGAAGGAGGGTTTTCAATCTATCTTGTTCTTTAATTTATTCCCTGGGCCTCAGATAGTAATCGGTACTTAGCAGGACACTCAGCAAATATTTGTTGAAATAAACATTTCCATAAATTCTCTGGGCATAGATTATATAGCCTATTTATTAACCATGTCTTCATTGTTGGCTCCTTATCATTACTCTTCCTTCTCTAGTTATTATAATACTTAAAGTGTACATTTGAGTTATAGTGGTATAGTATTATTTTTCATGTAGATGAAAAAAGGGGTAACCAACCTCTGGTTATTTTTGGATGGGAACCTTTGAGGAAAGACTAGAGGAAATGCAGTTGAAATGTGGACAAATGGATGTACAGATCATTAAGTCCCTCTATAGGCCCCTTTGTCATAGACAAAACAAAGCTGGAGGGACACTTCCAAAAACTACAGAGCATTTATACCTTCCTCCATTCTTTCCTTGCTGCCTGGGGCAGTCTATTTCCTGTCTGCCCTTCTTCTATCAGAACATGCTGATTGTGAGGAAGCTACTCAGATCATTAATGCCTCTTTAGGAGACCTAAACATCTGCTATACAGGCAGTGAGGCCACAGAGAATTTTTTTTTTTGGATGAAGAGTTTGGAGTTTCTGTTGTCCTAGGCGTCAGGTTGCTTGTGGTGCCCACCATTTGATTCCAGATATGACCTTGTTGAGGATATCATAAACCAAACCCATCTTCAAGATGCATATGGTGCCTCTTCACTTCTTTTCATGTTCTCAACATGGTCAATGAGCTACAAGGCTTCCACCTCCTCCTACCACCCCCAGAGTCATGCTATGGTGACAACAGAATATGTAGCTCCGAGCTGGCCTCAAACATTACCAGTAGTGTTTCTCAATGATGATTGTATGGAAGGGCCACTGGCCACAATGTTCCATAAGCCACCACTATAAGTCACTTTCTAGTTACTGGTGATGGATGGTGTGCACACAGGCACACACACAGGGAAGAAAACAGTCTCTAAGCTGCTATGATCAATATTTGCCTATCCTAAGTAACCTTGGCTGCCTTTGCCTCAAGAATCAAAATCTGGGAAGGTGATGATAAATCTTCATAAATTTTTCAATAGTTGTTTTGGTAATCATAAACATTGTGTAAAAATAAAAAATAATTAAGAGAATATATAAAATAAACTAATAGATGAATTGGAGTTAATAAGCATAGCTTTGTGTTAAGTGGGAATCACTGGGGAAAATAGTCTATTAAAATAAACAAAGAGGGGGCTCTGGGTGGCTCAGTCATTTGAGCTTCCAACTTTGGCTCAGGTCATGATCTCACCATTTGGTTCATGAGTCTGAGCCCCACATCATGCCCCTACTGTCAGGGCAGAGCACACTTCAGATCCTCTGTTCCGTTCCTTCTTTTCCCCTTTCCCCCTCGCACTCTGTCTCTCAAAAGTAAATAAATGTAAAAAAATAAAAATAAACAAAGAAATACACTAATCACTAATATGTGGAAAATATTGCAAGTTGCAAATCATTTTATCATATTTGTCTTCTATCTCTTATGACAATCCTATGACAGAGATGTTGAACTTTATTTTATGATGAAGAAGATGAGACCGAAAAAAAATTAAATGAGTTTCCATCTCAGAACCAGAGCCCAACCAAGGTCGTTCAGTAATTGCTCTTCAAAGATGCATAGTTTAGGTGAAGAGAAGTTGCACGCATACTAAAAAAATCATGATTCATAATTAATAATGGTATGAAATATTGCTATGTGATATAGCAATAATTTCCATTGGTTCTCTACTTTTAGAAATAAAAATAGTGCATTTACAAGGTAATGTTAGAATTCTGCTTTATGGAATCATGGTAAGGAACATATTATTAAAAGCTATTCCTAATAGAACCACTCTTTGAAAATTAGAAAAAATTCTTTTTTTTTTAAAGTTATTTTCATTTTTTACTTGTTATATTTTATTATCCAGGGGCAAAAAAAACTATGCTCATACTATTTGGCTTATTTAATTAGATTGCACATGTAACAAATTTTTAATTTGCCAAACATAGCAAAAGTCTAAAAAAATTGGTTGAGCTTGTTGTTTATTATAGCCAATATTATTGCTACTTTAAAAATATTCAATGTTTGATGCTAATTTATCTAAGGTCAATATTAAATATGGATCCATGATTACTCTTCTGCAGGATCCAAGCTCAGGGTTAGACCACATTTATTTAACATTCATTAGACCCCATAGACCATTTGAACCCTAAATCACATTTTATTTTACAGTTACTATTTTCCCTTGAAGTATTTATGACCTCATATATTTCCATTACCCTGCATTTCCTCTATGTTTGTGCATATTGTTACTTTTTATGTTATCATAATGCTGTTGGGATTTGATCTGTGTAATGGCTTCTTTAACTCAATTAAATATAACTGACAAACTGTATGAAGTTCTGAATTCCAAGGGTTTATTTTTAACCATGACAAGATGACACATTATAATCGCTTTCTAGCTAACCTAGATTGGAAGATACTATCTGACAGGGAAACTATCATTGGCTGATGCATGTGGATAACTCTAACTGAGAATGTATCATGCTGTTAAGCTCAAACAATTGGTTTGCTGCTGTTATAAATGTGGGTTACAGGTGAAAATGAGAATTCTTTTCTCAGGAGGGCTCCTCTTACCTGCTCTTCCTTATATTTTTTCACACAGTTCTAACAAGTTTTGAATTTTTGAGAAAACGTAGTTGTGAAAGTGTTGGTACACAGTTTGGGATGCTTCTTATGGAGGTTAATGATGTGTTTGGTTAACTTCCATCAAGACTGGAAGGTAGCAATTTCTTAGGACTCAGAAAGTACAAGTATCTGATATAGAATCTTTTTTATTATTGAATGTTTTAATTCTGCTTTCTGCAAATGATTTTTGATTTATTGCAGTGCCTCACTATATTTGTTTGCAAGGTATATTTAAGCCTCATGGGAGAAAAATACTAAACAGCTTCACTCTCAGTGGAAAAATCATGGTTATTCTGGTCGCCAGACTCCTAGTCTGTAACTAGCACCTTTCCTACCACCTTGACCTTTACTTCCTGTTCTTTGGGACCCCATTAGGCCCTCTCCAGTGATTCTTACCTCATTTGATGTCCCCCATCTGTGGACACCTGCAATTTTCTCTAACAAACATTTGGTATGCAATTATCTCTTGCTTCCCAGGATTACTTAGTTGCTTCATGTCTGGATTATGCTTCTGAAGATCATGAGCCCTTTTTATATTTTTCATGTACTTATGGCATCCCTTAGCATAATGCTTAGTAATTGCTCAGTTACCATTTGTTGAGCAAATGAAATAAAAGCACTTGCTTCTTCTTATGTTTACGATAGTCAAGTAATGATGGAAAAGAAAATAAATATTTCATACTTCTGTATAGAATAAGTTTATAATTTGGATAAGAAAATTGCCAGCATAGCATCAAACAGGCACTGAATCCCTTGAAGGTGGGCATTTGACAAAAGGAAAGAGAACTGCGGGGGGGCTGTCCTAGGAACACTTTGTGATCTCGAGCGACTTTGGCTGTGATTCATCTCTGTGCCTCTGGAAAATGAGAAGGTTGGTTTAGGCTCCTTTAGTTCTGTCTTAAGTTCTGTCTGTGACTATTTTAATAAAAATGTCGTACTGAGTATCTCTTCTATGCCAAGGACTGTGACAGAGAGTTTCACAGATATTATCTCGAGGTCAACAAAAATCAGAAGAAAGGTAATAGAGTTGAAAAGCACACGGAATTATTCAGGCAACCTCAGTTCTGGTCCCAGAGAAGCCAATGTGGAAATGCATAGGAAACAGCTAACGAGCAATACCCCAGATGGCAGAGCAGCCAGGGGGTATGTGCAATAGGGCGAGGCGGGAAGCATCATTCAGTCAATGACTTCTGCACAGTAGGCTGTATTTAGCTTGGATGCAGTCCTATTCCTACCAAAGGCCAAGAACACTCAAATCGTTCCATTCACCCTCGAAGGCAGGGCTGGCTTCACGGGTGAGATACGTGCAGTCACACAGGGCCTCATGCACAGAAGGGCCCAGTACTTGCTGTCCTCATTTTAATAATTTTTGGACAAGGAGCATTTTGCATGGGGCCCCACGAATTAGGTAGATGGTTCCCCTTGTAGGTCAGAGCAAAACTAAACAGAGATGAGACAGCATAGATAGCAGGCACAGATCAGCTCGAGAAGGCTGTCCAGACTACAACAGGTGCGAAGCATTTTGCAGAGTATGCGGTGCACAGCCAGGCGTCGGCAGAAGACCCGATAGTGGGAAAGACAACCAGAACTACTGACACATAGTGAGGGAAGAGCCTGTACTTCATGCCTCCAACTTTGAGCCATTGCAGAAGGCGGGATAGAAAAAGTTGGGCAATTAAAATAAAATCCAACTTTTAAGAAAGTAATTGTTTTGGGGCGCCTGGGTGGCTCAGTTGGTTAAGCGTCCCGACTTCGGCTCAGGTCATGATCTCACGGTCGGTGAGTTCCAGTTCCCCTCTGGGCTCTGTGTTGACAGCTCAGAGCCTGGAGCCTTTTTTGGATTCTGTGTCTTCCTCTCACTCTGCCCCTCCCCCCGCCCCCGTCTGTCTCTCTCTCAAAAATAAATAAACATTAAAAAAATAAAAAAGAAGAAAGTAATCGTTTTAATGCCGGATGATATGGTTTGCAGACACGATACACAGGATAAATGAAAAATAACTACAGTGGTAAAAAATGAAGATTTAGACAGAATAATCTATCACAATATTTTTCTAATGTGTAAAGCATATAAGCCACATTATGTAATTATATAATTATATATTAACTCTATATTATTTACATTTATTTTCTCATATGTTTGTTTGTTCACTATGCATATGAATATATCCATATACACATGTAAAGTACAGGTAACTCAGTTTTTTTCTCTTTCTCATTTCACAGAGTAGATTCAGTCATCACATCCCTTTACCTGACTAATAGCCCTGTGAATTTAAGCAACTCACCTGACTTTTCTAGGCTTTGGTTTCCTCATCTATATTATGAGAAAATTAAATGTCCGGTTCTTTATATATGTAATATTTTATTTTCCTCTGAGGAAGAAAGAAAGAGGTAATCTAGTGTCTTTCAAAATGCAGGTATTGTTGGGGAGCCTGGGTGGCTCAGTTGTTTGAGCATCTGACTTCAGCTCAGGTCATGATCTCATGGTTCTTGAGTTCAAGCTCCACATCAGGCTCTCTGCTGTAAGTGCAGAGCCCGTGTTGGGTCCTCTGTCCCCTTCTCTCTCCCTGCCCTCCCCCCACCTCTCTCTCAAAAATAAATAAACATTTAAAAAAAATTAAAAAAAACCCAAAATGTAGATATTATTTAAAATAAGAATTTCAATATAGGGGATACAGAAAATTATTAGTTTATGGCCAACCTGTGTAGCTTCTGGCTGGCAGCAAGAGACTATGAACTTGGCTTCTGAGCTCATGTTCCTCAGTGTCGGTTAGCTCTCTCCTTAGGCAGAACCAATGGTTGCTAACAAGGTTGTTTGTTGGAGGTCTCTTTTAGGTTTTGATTCTGTTGTCCTAGGATCTTTCTTTAGCACAAGGCACCATATAAGCTCCACATTTACACAGTTGTTACGGTTTTGCAGTGACATGTATTTTATGCCCTGTGAATACATTTTGTACAGTACATTTGCACTTTTATAATCTTTTTGTTCACTTTTAATAACCTCTCTGCAGTTCTACCTTGAATTATGCCCTCTAAAATATGTTACTCTGCGCTTTAAGTGTTTTTCGTGGCCTATTACAAAGGAATCTCATGCTTTACTTTCATCTTGCTTGTGACTTTAGACCATTTTCATCTTGAATGGAATATTTTTCTCTGAAATACAATAAAATGTTTGTGTATTTTTCCCTGGGGGAGGGAATAAATAGAATATGAATCTCACGAGTCTGTTCTCTTATAAATTGCAATACTGCTCAACAGTGTAATATATCTGATTTGATTCTTTTTAAATTTTATTTGCATATATTTCAAAGAGTGCTATATAGCAACTGCATTGATTATATAAGGGAGAGAAGTATATCTGTTCCTCCTTCCTTGAAAAATTAATACAAATCTCTCTTTCTCCCTCTGTGTATGTGTAAACAATATCTACACACACACACACACACATACACATATACACACAAATATGTATATACAACCATATAGGCACACATTATATACATATTTATATATAATTTGTATATGTATATGGAAATTTTTCTCTGTAGATAGATAATTGAGGGAATATTGCATCCTATGTTCCTGTTATTTAATATACTATCAGGTAGATAGTAAGAAAATATTTAGTGAATGAATGATGAATGATTAGCTATGATTAGCTACTTAATCTTATATTTAACAAATTACTACATTAATGGCATTTTAGCAATAGTCAAACTTGTCATTTTGAACTAATTTGATATTTCATAAGGTCATTTAACTTTTTGGTCTTAATATCACCCCATTAATCTCCCACTAACATCCTCTTTGACAACAATCTTGATATCAAAGTCAATAAACATATATGAGATGCCTACCAAGAGCAAGGAAATATGCCAGAGTAGAGGAACAAAGTCCTTCCCTTAAAGCTCCTACGATGTTGTATGAGGAAGGGGAGAAAAACAATATAATGTAAATAATCAGATTGTTGTATGTTACACAAGCCAAGTGCATGGATTGCAAAACAAGTGTTACATATAGAAAGAGGTTTGTAGCCTTTGGTTAGACTTCATGGAGGAAGTCCAATGTTTTCTACTGAAGTGAGTGAAAGTGTCTATTTAAGTGAGTCTGAAAAAACTTGACTAAGTAAATACCAAAACTTTGGTGTGTGGAAGTTTTATTTTTATTTATTTTATTTAATTTAATTGTTATTTTTATTTTTGGTGTGTGGAACTTTTAAAAACAGGCTATGGTGGGGCTCCTGGGTGGCTCAGTCTATTAAACATCTGACTTTGGCTCAGGTCATGATCTCACAGTTCATGGTTTCGAGCCCCACCTCAGGCTCTGGGCTGACAGCTCAGAGCCTAGAGCCTTCTTCGGATTCTGTGCTCCCTGTCTCTCTGCCACTCCCCGGTTTGTACTCTGTCTCTGTCTCTCTCTCTCTCTCCCTCTCTCTCTCTCTCTCAAAAATAAATAAAACGTTAAAAAAATAAAAAAATAAAACAAAATAAAAACAGGTTAAAGCATTTAAATTTTATGCTCTGGGCAAGGTGAGGGCACTAAAGATTTTTGAACAGTGTGGTAAAACTCCACTGCAAAGTTTGCATGGAAGGAAATACAGACTACAGAAGATATGAAGATTCTTAGGAAATTGTTGTAATTGTTAAAACACTAGCAAGGAGTGCACACTATAATGAATATGATAAATGGATGAGGACAATGGAGAACAAGCAATATGAAGATTTCAGAAATGTCACCAACGATTCTAATCTGAAAGAACTGAGTAAATCTAGAGGAGGAGATTATTTGACTGAAACTTTGGTTGCAGTAATTGCAACAGGTTGAAATGTGTTTCCACGAAAGATGTATTGAAGTCCCCCAAAGTCTGTCAATTTGATTTTAGTAGGAAATAAGGTCTTGGCATTATGAGAACAAGTTAAGATGCAGTCATTCGAATGGGTTCTAACCTGATATGATTGGTATCCTTAAAAGAAGAAGAAAATTTGGACACAAAGACCCATGGAGGGGAGAATGCCATGTGACACAGAAGCTTACTGGAGTGTGGCTGCTGCAAGCCAAGGGAATGCAGGGAACTGATGGCCCTGCCAAACACTGGAAGAGGCCAGGAAGGACCCTGTCCTACAGGTGTCCCAGGGAACATGGCCCTGCTGACACTTTGCACACTTCTAGCCTCTAGAACTGTCAGGGGATACATTTTTTGTTGTTTTAAGCCATCTTACTTTTGTGACACTTTGTTATGGCAACCTTAGGAAATTAATACAGTGATGCTGAGCTTGAGACTGTATGTGGACGTCTATGTGGAAGTATTTACCAGGACATTACCGATAATAATGAAGTCAAACCTTGTCAGAGATGTGGGAGAACTGTGAGTGTAAGTGAGAAATGCAGCTATAAGAATGCATGCATATCTCAAGGGAGAAAACTTGGGCCAGTGATGTGTTGATGAATGTTTAACACTCTCCAAAAGCAAAGAAACAAAACAAAAACCCCACACTCCCCCACCCCAATTAGTAGCTGATTTGTGCAGTATAAATATTCTCATCGTGGCTGATTTTAAGCTAGCTGTGTGATGGTTTGCAAAATTTATAAAAAATTAACAATTGACTGTGAGCTGGAATGAACTGGTTCCAGCACACCACTGCTGTGCTATATTCAAATTCAGAGTGCATGTGGAGAAAGTGCTAGCATCAAATGAGACAAGGAAGTGGCTAGGCAGGTATTAGGACCAGGATGGTGAATCATCATGAAGGAAATTATAAGATTTTTAACAGGATTGTTTAGGCTTTCTGTCCTTCATTACTGACTTACATTTAATATTAAGAGCACGACTATACTCCCTACAAAACTAATGTAGTTTCTGTTTCTCTCAACATAACATTACTTCTACTTTTTAACGCCATACCTTTGTTAATATTAACAAAACAAAAGGACAATGGAATTTTAACCAAAATTTCTAGGTTATTACTATGTGCTAAAAGCCTTTGCAGAAATTATTTCACTCATCCTACACAACAACCCTATTGTTGAGGGATGATTATTATCCCAACATTATAACTGAGGATAGTGGGTTACAGAGATTTTATATAATATGCCTTGGTCCACTCTGTTGGTAAGTGGCAGAACCACTCTGTTGGTAATTGGAAGACTCATAAAAGTATGACTCAAATTCCAATGCCTTATAGAGGTGAGAGACACAAGCACTTGAATGGATGTGGCCAGCTGCAAGTGCCCCTCTGTTCTCACTCAACGTTGTGCAGAAATAAAAGCTCTGAGCCACAGATCTCACCAATTTCAAAGAAAGCCAGAAGTCCAGATTTAAATGTGAATTCTCTATTTTAAAAAACATGTTGCTTGGGGCATGTGGGTGGTTCAGTCAGTTGAGAGTCCGACTTCAGTTTGGGTCATGATCTCACAATTTGTGGGTTCAAGCCCCGCATCAGGTTCTCTGCTGTTAGGGTGGAGCCCACTTCAAATCCTCTGTCCTCCTCTCTCTCTGCCTTCCCCTGTTTCTCTCTCTCTCTCTCTCTCTCTCTCTCTGTCTGTCTCAAAATTAAATAAACAACAACAAAAAATAATAAAAATACAGAATGTTTAAAAAAACAAGAAATGTTGCTCAAATTTTTATTACTCATACATTGTGGTGGCCAAAAACTATGAGTGTGTGCCATCAGATGAAGTTCTGTACTACAATGTCATGCCATTCAGCCTTTCTCTCTGAGAAGGCAAGTAGAATTAGGATGGAGGAAAGTTTACAGAAAGTGTAAATACACCATATGAAAACATTTTAAAAGCCTGAAAGAGAATTTCAATGCAAAGTGTATTAAGCACATATTATATATAAAGAACATTATTATTATTTTTTCCATGAATGGTAACAATCAGCAGTAATGCCCTTGTATTTACTCTTTGCCTCTTTTGGACTGATTTTTCTGTTCAATAAATATTTTTGGAACATCACCCATTTATTCCATGCCTTGAACTGGGTGATGTCTGGCATTTGCCTGTTACTGATTTTTTTGACATTCCACAAACTTTCTTCATTTCTTCCTACTACCTACTTTTGTCAGCCAAGGTCTGTTAGAAGGTATCTCCTGGAAGTTCTCTTTGGGAGTAAGCTGTTTTTGTCCTGATTTATAGGATATCTGGGTTCTGTCAGGGTGCAATGGTGGAAAACACTGATAAGTAACCTGGGGTCACTTTATAAAGGGCCACACTAAGGAACTGGGGTAGTGAGGAGCCATTTAAGGATTTTAAGCAAAAGAGAAGCATGGTGAGAGTCACACTTATAGAGGTGAGTCTGGGTCACTTTGTAAAATACAGTAAACAAGGCTGAAGCCAGAGGGCCCAGTTCTGAGGCTGTGATGGTAATTCACGGGGAGATAATAGCACCCAGCAGAGATAACAGCAAACAGGGTCAAGATCCAAGAGATATATATTTAGAGTGAAATTGACATAGCTGTTGCATCAGAGAAATGAGGGTTACAATCCAACACTACTCTTGTGAACTGAATGTTTGTGTCTCTTCCTCCCTGTGAATTCATATGTTGAAGCTCGAACCCTCAAAGTGATAGCGTTTGGAGCTGGGGCTTTTGGCAAGTAATTAGGGTTAAATGAGGTCATGAGGGTGGAAACCTGGTCTGATGGGATTAGTGCCCTTCTGAGAAGAGACACTAGACAATGTGCTCTCTGTGTGTGCATGCACTGGAAAGGCCATGTCAACACACAGTGAGAAGGCAGCCATCTGCAGCCCAGGAAAGAGCTCTTAACAGAACCTGGCCATACTGGTACCTTGATCTTCAACTTCCAGCCTCCCAGACAGTGAAAAAATAAATTTCTGTTGTGTAAGCCACCTAGTTTATGATGTTTTGTTATGGCAGCCAGAGAAGACTAACACAACTACTTTGCTTTATTGCACAAATAGTTCCAACTTTGGCCATTGGTAGCTGACCTCTGCCTGTGTGGTTAAGTTTTGTTTTGCTTTGCTTTTTTATATACCCTCAACATTGTGAGGTTTTATAAAAAAGTATTTCCTTATTTTATGGTATTACAAGAAACTCCAGGCTCATGCTATGTGTTTCCTGCTCTGGTTATAGAAGCAGCTACTTTTCCAGGGAGCCCAGTTTCTTCTTATGAGATAATGGTATTAGAAGCAAATATCTGGGCATTAGATGTGCTCATTTCTGTGGGGGTGTCATTACTTTGGGACCTTTCACCTGACAGAGCAAAGAAATATATGTGTCTATACTAACCTGTCTATGTATATGTGTGTGCATATATATGTATATGTGTATCTGTATATTTATTTATTGTGGAACTATATGTATCTATATTAAGCTAAACCTGAATTCATACTGATGTCTCCAACTCTAATCCATTACCACAGGCTCATTCTAGCTGTCTCTCCTTGCTTACCTGCAACCTGGTACTATAACAGTGAAAAATCTGTCTCACCATCCACCATCCATTTACATAACTGTTCAATTCCAGTATACATGAGTAGCAGTATCAGAATTATTAACCTGTGCCATCCAAGGGAAACAACATTATCAACTACAGTACAGTGCTTATGGGCAGTTTCTTTTTCTTTTAGTTTTACAGGTTCATTTCTAAGTTTCAGCACCATTCCACCCTTCCCCTTGAAGACAATTCAACCCTTCAGTGAAGTTGTCTTATACATTTGCAATACAGTTAGATTTTCTTATAATGATCTGCATTCCTTCCTGGGATCTCTGAACCCCCTAAATGATTTTTTTTAATTCTATACATTTAGTTTTATTTTTATGCTGTAATTTTCTTTGGGTTTTGACAAATGCATACTTTGAGGTATCTACCACTACAATATCACGAAGAATAGTTTCACCATCCTAAAAGTCCCCTCCCCTGTACTTTAACTAATCAAGCTTACGCCCAGTGCCCCTCTGTCCTAGCAATCACTGCTGTTCTTTACTATGATGTAGTTTGGGCCTTTCCTGAATCCCATATAATTGGAACCATATAGTATAAAAACTTTATCACTGGATTCTTTTACTTTGTATATACACTTACTGTTGATCTGTACTTTTTGTAGCTCATTTGCTTTTATTGCTGAATAATATTCCATTGTATAAAGATTCCACAGTTTGTTTATCCATTTCCTATTGAAGGACATATTGGTTGCTCTGAATTTTTGGCAATTTTAAATAATGTTTCTATAAACATCAGTGTACAGATTTTTGTGTGGATATAAGTTTTCATATCAGTGGTGTAATGTCCTACTGGAATGATTGCTGGATGATGTGAGAAGACTATGGTTAGCTTTGTAAGACCTGTCTTCCACATGTACCAGTTTGCATTCCCACCAGCAATGAATAAAATTTCCTGTCTCTTCATATCTATGCCAACATTTGGTATTGTATGGTTTCTTAAAATTCGTTTCTGAATTGTAGCCATTCTCATTGATGCAGTGAAGTTAAAAAGTGTTAAGATAATAGTTATAATAAGTGGAACTGGAATACACATTTTTAAGGCTGGCAAAACTCTTGCATTTCAGTTAATCAGATGTTGGGTTATTTTCCAACTTGTAAGTCATCATCAATACACTTAATTTTTATAGCACTTTAAATTATAATCCAAGGTTGATTAAATACACCCATGTTAGGTAAAAGTTGTATAAATGATCCAAAATGGGGGAATAATCCAAATATGAACTGTGTTTGGTTTTTGAATGCATTTTATGATCCATTTTATAATAGCAAATTTATTATTGTAATTATAACAGCTTTCAAAGTCACTGCTATATATTGTCAAAACAACTGTGTAGGAAGTGGATCAGTTTTTTATTATGAGTTTCTTAATCTATAGTAATCAGTTTGCATGATTAATTTAATTTACTACTTTTATCTTTAACTTTCCGATTTGGCATTGTGCAGCTTCAAGTTCAGGCAAAACTAAAATAATTTCTTGTACATTATTAGTACATCTCAACTAATAGGAGGAGATGGAGTGATGGCTTCAGAAACTACTTTGGATCAAATAGTTTCCAAAAATACTACAATATGAAAGAAGCAAGAATCACTATACTGGATTTCTTATGAAAATATATTAATAAAAAGTTAAAATTGAACTAAATGCTAAAGAACTCAAATTCCTACTATGCAAATATATTGGTGACTCTTTAAGAGCTATCTGTTTAAGATAGAAATAATTTTACAATATACTGTTTTAATCCTAGTTGATGATAGAAATGTTTTGACCACAATAATTCATCATCATCATTACTACATCCTTAAAATTAGGATAGTAGAAATTTAAGATTCTGTTGAAATGAATGTTTAAGAGAAAAATAAAATTATTCTTGATGTAATAATTTTCATTGCTATTATATAATATAAACTTCAAAAATAACAGCAAAATAATATAAATATTGTTTTGGTTGTATTTAGCTATAGTCATTTGGAAAAGAAAATTAGACAATAAAGTTGGGAGCTCCCATATTATCCATTAGAAATTGAAATTGATTTTAACTTATTTTATGCTGTTATTTATGATGCTTTTTCCCCACTTCAGCTCAGTTCCTTATCTCTATCTCATTATATTGATGTTCTTTCTGAGGGAAGTATGATCTAAATAATGGTAATTTGCTAATGATGTGTGCATTGCCAGCATCTATTGCCCTAACTACTGAGTCTTGTTCTACAACATGTATAAGTGATGGCAAAAACTATAAAATAATATATAATAATAATAAAAAAACTATAATATATATATATACATTAAAGTAAATGCATACAGAGTGGCAATATACATAGAGTAGAAATCAGTAATCAGGGTGAGAAATAGCTAGCAAAATGTTGACTTCTCATTCAGAGTGACCCAAATACTAGAAGTCCACAAGGCTCCTGACAATTCTGTCTACTTTGCCATGACCATTGTCTTCTGCATATTACCGAGCCAAACACTGAAAACAGCCTCACATAACATAATTCACACCTATAGTGTAAAACTCTTAGTCTGCATTAGAAATTCATGTGAATTTAAAACCACATTTTAACACAAACAGTTCTGCAAAGATACCATGAGTCTATGGAACTCACAATACTTTTACTCTTCATTGGAAGCTTGTTCCTGATTGCATTCTTTCTGTGCAAGGACTGTGGGAACAATAATCAAATACCATTCGTTTTCTAGTACTTACCATGCAGGGATCAATGTGCTAAGAAAACCTTTCATGACTAATGAGTAAAAAATGTCATCTTGAAACCTCTTAGCAGTTTTCCTGAGACTAACCTGCACTATAGGCTGAGGATGTATTTAAGTATCTAAATGTAAGAAATGAAACCATACAGGTACTGGAAGAAAACACCAGTAAATTGTTCTTTAACATAGGTGTAAGGAAATACTTCGTATGACTCAAAATTACAGAAAAAAAATAGGTTAACACCATTGGCTACACAAAATTATTTTTCCCATAGCCCAAAACACCATAAACATAAAGACAAGTAAAAACCTAGGTGAAAATATTCACAACATATACGACAAAGGGCTAGTATTTGTAATATAGAAAATTACTCAATTGAGAGTGTACTTGTTACAGTTTCTCCCAAAGGTAACATCTTGCAAAACTATATAGTAAAGTATTAAAACCAGGATATTGACATTGATACAGTCTATTAAACCTATTCAGATCTCACCAGCTTTACTTGTACTCATTTGTGCCATTGTTGGTTTTTTTTTAATGTGGAACTACAGAAAAATGAAATTTATGAATTTCAATCTCCTTATCTATGGAATGGGGGAGTAATACAAACTTTTCCAGGCTCTTGTAAAATTTAAAGGAGTTAATCACGTAGCATCCTACCACAGTGTTTGGCCCATAATGACCACTCAAATATCCCCTGTTCCATTCCATCATCATGACCCAATCCTCTGCTCTTTGTCTTAATTTCCCTCCTATTTCTCATTTCACCAAACTCTGTCCCATTTCTCATCTTCCTGCAAAAGCTTAAATCTCTACTCCCTTTTAGAACCCACAGAGATAAACCAGAATTCAGGGAGACTATTCTCACTCAAAAGGTAAAAGGAGGGCTGGAGAAGGTACCCCCTCATTGTGTGAAAGCCATAGTAGAAAAGATGTGTTTCTTTTATCCCTATTTTGACTTTTTTTAATGTTTATTTATTTTTGAGAGAAAGAGAGAGAGAGAGAGAGAGAGAGAGAGAGAGAGAGAGAGAGAATGAGCAGGGGAGGGGCACAGAGAGAGGGAGACACAGAACTCAAAGCTGGCTCCAAATTCCGAGCTGTCAGTAGAGATCCCAGCGCGGGGCTTGAAATCACAAACCATGAAATCATGACATGCGCCAAAGTTGGACAGTTAACTGACTGAGCCACCCAAGCAGCCTCCTACTTTGAAATTCGATAGAATTTTCATGAGAGATGATTTGGTAAATGAAGGTTAGATCATAAGACACTATACCATATATTGGAATGACAATTCATCCACATGTGGGTTTAAGTAGGCTTTTAAGGTATGCTGATATCCATTTTTTATATTTGTTCTAACAATCCTGTTAATTTAGCACTTACTACAAGTTCATCTCATATGGACTTATAGACACAGTTATGTAGACACTGCTTATTGTTATATATACACTACCTACTGTTATATTGAAATTGTTATATAAGCACAAAGTAAATGTAGTGATTCAGGATAGTTCTTGGAAGAAAGGCAGGGGGATGTTTAGCAATAGCTATAATAAAGTGAGTAAAAGAAGTCCCTGCCCTCATGAAGCTTACATCTTAGTTTGTATTTGGACAGGTTACTGACGTTTAAAGAACTGATTAAACTTTAAGAACACAGCCCTACTGTACCCTTTAGAATACTCTTGTTTTGAACAGAAATGTAATAGCAAGTTTTGGGTAATACAGGAAAAATAACTTGGCATACGATATTCAGAAGAAGATAAGAAAAACTAGAAGCCCCCCCCCCCACACACACTTTTTTTTTAAAAGGCAACTAGAAATAGAACAGGGCACAGAAATGTTCTAGGATGATGAAGCACAAGTAAGCCCACAAATATAGCATAATGCCAAAGCTGGTCTTCCAGTATCCAAATTGTGACCTATGAGTGGGCTATGTGTGGTAATGAGGACAGAAAGACACCTGGGTAATGCATGAAAGCTACTTAACAGAATGGCTCATTTGAAAAAAAAAAATAGGTACCAGCAGTGGGTCTAAATCAAAAGCTAAAGAAAGAACAAAGGGAGAAGACTGAATTCCTGATAGATTCCAGGAAAACTGCAACAGAGTTGGTGAGAGAGGTGCACAAAAAATCATTGCAGTTTTTTTTAAAAAAAGTTTATTTAGTGTGTGTGTGTGTGTGTGTGTGAGAGAGAGAGAGAGAGAGAGAGAGAGAGAGCACAAGTGGGGCAGGGGCAGAGAGAGAAGGAGAGAAAATCCCAAGCAGGCCCCGCACTGTCAGCGCAGAGCCTGCTGTGGAGCTCAATCCCATGAACCATGATATCATGACCTGAGCTGAAATCAAGAGTCAGGTACTTAACCCACTCAGCCACCCAGGTGCCCCACATTGCAGTTTCATAAGAGATCCCCCTACTGTAAGAAAATAAAATAGTGAGGAAAAGGGAGTAGCTTAAACTAGGACTGGAAGAATTAGGGTAGATTATCCAGAAGAACAAGAAAGCTACGACCAAGATCTGTGGAAGGGTTTATGGACCAAAGGGGAATATTTAAACTCAGAAACCTCTGCTTAATTTATTCATGCATTTAGAGTTTTCTTTATTACATGCACAAACTGTGCTAAACACTGAGGGTGGAATGAATATAAATAAAACATATCCCTATCCTTAATTCTTATATTATTAATGAACTACTTCCTATATTGTAACTATGTTGAAATTGTTATCTAAATAAAATCACCCCATTTTTATTCTAGGAGATAGATGATAAATAGATAAATAAAATCTACACACACACAAACACATATATTCCTTTACACTATAGTAAAAAGTAGTTGAGTACACTATCCATGTAAGCTATTCTACAGTGAACCGAACTAGAACAAAGTGAAGAAGCAACAAAGAAAGGCAGGGACACAGAGTAATCAGTAGAAGGAGAAATAACTTTGACTTTACCCTTGGGTGGATGGTGAATGTGAAACATATTCTACTATGTATAAAATAACTTATAATATATGTTCTTTAAGTACTTTTGAGAGCAAAATTTTCTGCACTTAATTGGCAACTGCAATTGTTAAACCGTGACAGTAGAGTGGGGGTGCCATCCCATGTTGCGCTCTGGTTTAGTTCAGTGGTTGCTTTTGGTCAGAAAATTATTCAACTTATAAGAGCCACAGAGGGGCTTAGCATTTAAAACCTCCTAGAACAGCAGACTCTTTAGCTAGAATGATATAAACTGGAACAAAAGGCAGCCACTCTTCCTGGCTGCCTTGGCATTGGCTCATTGGATTCCACGGTTCAGCAACTCATATCCGAACAGTATGAAACTTTATCACAAAGAGTTTTATTCTGCTTTAAACCTGCAGATGAAAAGTAATTTAGTTCATATGCTGCAGTGATGCAAATCAAAACCCATAACATTTTTATTAATTGCTGAAAGCAGACAAGGTTTCAGAAGCACAAAAATACCAGCACAGAACTATAGAAACACAATAAATCTGAATACTTGGATTGGAAAGATGCCCAGTATTTTGGAAGTAAAGGGTCTTCTTATATGTGATTTTATAAATGCAATTGTGCTGATGCAAAATTCATATAAGTAGTTTAATTTAAAAAAAATCTTTGGCATAAAACTTCTTAATTCAAATCTTGATGTCAACCTTCAACTTTCTCTTCACCACCAGTGAATACTGAGTTTGTTCCTATTTAATCCATGTTCCTATCTGCTCTCATTTTGGACACAATTTCACTTTTGGTCCCTAAGGTCTTTTCTCATAATAAACAAACATCTTTGCAGATAGCTAAGGTCTAAGGCACTGTCTACTCTAGAAAATAAATAGTGCCTACCTAGCACAGTAGTCAGTGTGAAGGACTCAAATAATCATAATAGAACTGAAATGTCAACCCTGACTTTTACTGTGCAAAAGAAATGGATAAAAATAAAAAAACCTTTGGCAATGCAGCAGTAAGTCAGATCATTATACATGTCACACCTGCGCACACACACATATATATACACACACACACACTCACCCCCACAAAGGATAATCAAAGTGCTTATAGTTTTCCATTAATTCAGTGATGATAATAGTAACATTCAGCAACATACCAGAAAGTGTCACTATGTGGCTCAAGGACACAATTATATTTGCAAAAATAACATATCTAGAGGTGAAAAGTGTTAGCTGTTTCCTTGTAATCTTTATCCAAATAAAAAGTGAGATTTTTATAGCAAGTATTCTACTCTAGACAATATCATAGGATTGGCTGGGTGGTTTTCTTTCTTACTTTGAGGTACTTTAATATCACATCCAACTAATATGGTAAGTTGTATGCCAAAAGTCTTCAAAAGAATTGTCTGAGGAACTTGTTAAAATATTGCTCATGCCCAATCCTCAGAGATTTGATTCAGGAATCTGAATGTTTATAATATGTTTATGAAGTGATTCTAATGGATGTCATTTGCAAACCACACTTTGGAAAACTGTCTAAAATTTTAGGTCTAAAAATGAGTTGCTGCTTTACACCCATTAGGATGGCTAGTATCAAAAAGACAGAAAATCACAAGTGTTGATAAGGATGTGGATAAATTGAAACCTTTGTGCACTGTTGGTAGGAATGCAAAATGGTGCAGCTGCTATGGAAAACAGTACGGTGGCTTCTTAAAAAAATTAAAAATAGAATTACCATATGATACAGCAATTCCACTTTTGGGTATATATTCAAGATAACTGAAAGCAGAGTCTTAAAGAGATATCTACACACCCATGTTCATAGCAGCGTTATTCACAATAGTCAAAAGGAAGAAGCAACCCCAGTGTCTATCAACAATGAAATGGATGAGCAAACTGTGGTATATACATACAATGGAATGTTATTCAGTTTAAAAAGAAACTGAGTTTAAACTGAGTTTATTTTTTTTAATTTATTTTTTCAATATATGAAATTTATTGTCAAATTGGTTTCCATACAACACCCAGTGCTCATCCCAAAAGGTGCCCTCCTCAATACCCATCACCTACCCTCTCCTCCCTCCCACCCCCCCATCAACCCTCAGTTTGTTCTCATGAACTGAGTTTAAAAAGAAACTCAGACATATGCTACAACTTGGGTGAACTTTGAGGACATAATGCTAAGTGAAACAAGCCACACAAATAGAAAAATACTATATGATTCCACTTATATAAGGTATTTGGAATAGTCAAATTCATAGAGACAGAAAAAAGAATGGTGGTTGCCAGGGGCTGGATGGGAGGGGAATGGGGAATTGTTTACTGGGTATACAGTTTCAGTTTTACAGATGAAAAGAGTTCTAGAGATTGGTTGCACAATGATGTGAATGTACTTAATACTCCTGAACTGTACACTTAAATGTAGTTAAGACGGTAAATTTTATCTTACATTGTCTGTGAATGGAAAGTGGTGATCCGCAGAAGTCTGAAGGAGAACAAAAATAAAAATATTTCTTTTTTGAATGGAAGAGTGTTTAGCAAGACTATAAAATAAAGGAAAGGACTCAATGAAGAGAAATGTTAATAATGTAAGGGCATTAGCTATAATATGTGGGAAACATATTTATAATTCATAAGTAAAACTTGGCACCTAATACGTTCTTAATATCCTGAATCTTTCCACAGACACTCTACATCAAGTGAGTGAACTTGGCTAAATGTTGGATAGACTCTAACTTTTCATATTCCCAAGACTTAAGTGAAAGCAGGTAGGCATCATGGTTGAAAGTCCTTCCTACTTCTCTGACTGAAACCATGCTAGCATTGAAATGATCAGTTTCAGAAATACCAAATGTAGAAGGAAGTTCAATTCATTGTTCTTGTACTGTACACTCCTATTCATAAAATGAATTAATGATGTTGATTATATGAGCAAAATGATGGTGAGTATTTCAGAACATAATAATCTTGGCAGCCCCACTAACTCTACTGTTAAGGATAAATAACACACGTTCCAATATTGGGACCTAGATTTAATTATGTCTTTGGGGTGCCTGGGTGGCTCAGTTGGTTAGGCGTCCGACTTCGGCTTAGGTCATGATCTCACCGTCCCTGGGTTTGAGCCCCATGTCGGGCTCTCTGCTGACAGCTAGGAGCCTGGAGCATGCTTCGGATTCTGTGTCTCCCTCTCTCTCTGTCCCTCCCCCCGCTCAAGCTCTGTCTCAGCCTCTCTCAAAAATAAATAAGCATTACAAAAATAATAATTATGTCTCCATAGGAGTTTAGAAATATTCTCACATTGAAGCTTGTAGGTCCTATCATTCTTTTCTCCAAATGAAAGAACCTTGTTCCCAGGCATCTCTGGGCTTTGGGGAGCTGAGGTTTTCTGGTGCTGAAGTGCTTCTCTCCCTGTTAGTGTAGGACTACAACACCCACTTTAAGTTTGAATGTCCAACCTCCTAGCTGTTTAGAGAAAATCTGAAGAGGGCTGTATGCCTGGACACCATTGGAACACCATGAAGTAGATGGTATTTTAAGTGTGACACATATTCCATTAAAAATTTCAAAATATGATTGACACAGGGCTGAGGAGTATTTGAAAGGTAGCAGTTCAGACATTTCAAGATTCCAAATAAGCTTATTTTTGTATGTACTTAAATCATTTAAATCACACATATAGTGCACATATAGCCATAGCTTATAATTAACTGATCTACCCTCTTATATTTAATTTAAAAAAGAGAGAGAGAGTGAGAAAGAAAACAAACCAACTTGTCAATTGCTGGTTGAGGTGAGATGTCCCTAATGAGTCCAGTGAATCATAAAGAGGACTAAAATGTCCTGACAGCTACATTGGTCTTTGCAAAAAGTCTAAACTCTCCTCCCATCTATTACTATAGAAGAATCTGACATATGGTCCTTGTGCTGCTTAATTACACATTTCTTTTCCACTCCAGTTAATATATTTCACTTATTTGTCATTTCTAATATTTTAGCTAAAATTATGCCATTTTCTTCCTTTCAGTTTGACTGATAGCATGAATCTTGATTGCTAGGGAAAAAAATGATTCAGCCCTCTAAAGAAAAATTGAGGATCTAATCAACAAAAAATCGTGAAAGAACCTGACATTCTCTTTAGGGGATGATTGGCTGCCCATAAATGAGAGCATGTGTGGGAAACTTCCTTAAGTCCGTGTTATTTGATTAACTTGTAAAGGCTAAGATCAACTGACAAATTCAATTATACATTCAAATTATATTTCTAAATTGGCTTAATTTTTTAAAGTGATGAATGAACCATAGGGGAAAAATTCCATTACAATATGAACCAGCAGAAATAGTCCCATCATTAATACTATGCTTGTGCACACAAATTTCCCTATTTCTCTTGATTAGTAGGATAGATTCAATGAACAGAAATATCTGGTTTATAGGTCAACTATTGTGTTTGCTTTCTAGGAAGAGAAAGCTTTTAGAATACCAAAAAAAAAAAAGTGATGATGCCCTTGGAAAAGTAATAAGAGTCTTAATGGGCTGATCTTATTCTAATAAAGAAGACCATACATAAAAAAAAACTATTTGTTTACAGATTGTCTCCAAAGGCACAGGATTTGCTAATGACTATCTAGTAGGAAGAATTTAGGAAGGATTTTTTTTTCTTTTTTCTTTTCTTTTTTTTTTTTTTTTTTGTTGCAAAAGACATTTCTGAGTTACATTCCAATACGGTCACATAGTGATAAGTAACATGTTGCTAAATACTTGCTCCCACTGGAGACTTACTGTACCATAGTCAAAAAAAAAAGAAATGCTCCCTATATAGTCTATGAAAGTCTGAACCATTGTCAGCACTTGAATATACTAAATCCCAGTTTTATGGAATGGATTGAGATGAAGACTATTACATAAAAATTGATTTTTACACAAAATGGAAATTAGCAATTTACACTATGAATACTGTTGGAAAAAATAGTCTATTTGACTAATAATAGATGATAAAGTATGTCACCATTTCTCCCTCTTCCTTCTATATTGATAAATTAGCACACAAAAGCACTCAATAAAATTACATTAAACTCATATGTATTATTTAAATCTTCTTTACTAGTCGGTCACTTCTATTTATCAAAAGTGGAATGTTAAATTGAATTTTTACCTTAGTAACAAATTATGGATTTTATTTTATTGTTTATTAATAAGTTATATGTTACAACTTATTATTTCTTATTCCTCAAATTTGACCTGCAAAGTTTAGATGATTCAAACTGACTCAGAAAGAAAGCATTTGCCAACCAGCCATCGTGTAAGACAGTGGTGAAGACATAAAATTTGGAAGTTTTTTGAGTTTCCTGGATAAGAATCACTTTTGAGCATTGGCTTTCTACCAAGACAGCTTGCAGAGGAAACAGAAGTTCAGAGAAGCCAAAACAAATGTACAAAATCACACAGCAAGTCTGGTGAGGTTGGGGCTTGAGGGCTCAACTGTGTAGTGGCAAGGTTTGTGGATTTCCTCATAGTATTTGAAATATTAAAGGACAATGAGCAAAGAGTTGCACACAAATCTTCATAGCTGCATGGTTTATTGCAGCCAAAATGTGGGAACATTCAAATGTTCATTGAGTAATGAATGGATAAAAAAAAGTGTGGCATATTCCTACAATGGAATATATTTGGCAATAAAAATAAGTGTGCATGTTACAACATAGATGAACTTTGAAAACATTATGCTAAGTAAAAGGAGTCAGTCACGAAAGATCGCATATTGTTATATGATTGTGCTTATATGAGTTGTCTAGGATAGGCAAATCCATAGAGATAGAAAGTGGATTTATGGTTTCCAGGACCTGGGGAGACAGACGAGGAGTGTCTAATAATGGGCACGGGGCTTCCTTTTGGAGTGAAATGTTCTAAACTTAGATTGTTGTGATGGTTGCACAACTGTAATTACACTAAAAATCATTGATTTGTACTTTTTTAAATGGATGAATTTTGTGTTATGTGAATTATATCTCAAAAAGGTGTTAAAAAAAGACAATTCAGTTACTGAATGTCACAATCATCCTAGTCTTCCTCTAGAATTCTTTCTAAATCTGCCTATGGTGTGATTCATGGGGGGACTGGGGGGTGGCAAGGGTAGGACTCATGGCAATGGAAGGTGATCAGAGCCTAAAATTGAGGCTCCAATCCCAGCAGCATGGAGAGGAGGGAGAAGGAGGCATGAAGAATGCAGGGCAGAGTGACCGTGGGCAACTAGGTGGCAGAGCAGCCCTTTCCCCTTTCATTTCCCATCCCACCTCCTTCCTCCTAGAGGTGGGCAAGCATCCATGTTTGTCCCCCTCCCACCCCCAAAACTTGCTGCACCTTGTTCTGGGGTGTGGAGGGAGAGTCTACAACTGATTCTCATTTTTAGCAGCTATAAATTGGGGAAAGTGGACACATATGATCTAGGTAGAAGAGAAAATGGAAAATGTCCTCTATAGTGGGCTCTAGGATTGGAGACACAAAGTGTAATGGATTGAAATCCACTTTTTCACAGCACTTTCAGGAAGCGGATGGCATTAATAGGGTTAAATTGCCTAATGAATTTTGTAGGCTGGCTGTTCAGCACTCTGAATCATTCTGTCTTCTCAGGGCTCCTGCAATGGCTGGCAATGCTCCTCTGACATGAATAAATGCTGCCTGCCACCACCGGGCTCTGGCTCTCCCAGTTTAAATGAGGAGCCTCCCATTACTCAGTCAGGCATACCTGCTTCCTGCTTCGAAGGCTCCATTTCTTGGAAATAGCCTGTCAGGTCCCATCTGCTTCATGAAGCTGCCAGTCCCCTGAGAGTAGGACCTCCACTCTGATCTCCTGTCAGATGCTGGAAACTCAGAAGGGAATAATCCTTCCAATCTGCCAGAAATTGCTTTTGTGATATCAAGGCCTGCCTCAGGGAACCACAATATACTATACTCAGATGAAAATTAGATTTGTAAGTACACCACTTTCTTCTCTGGGCAGCTTGCAAAACTTCTTCCTGCTTTTGTTTGTAGGGAGGGCTCTAAGGGCTTTAAATTTATAGCCATTAATAAGCAGGGTTTTGCCTAACACAAACATTGTTTTCCTATATCAGGCAGGTGTGGAGAAAGAGCGAGAATAGACAAAAGGCTTTTCACCAGTGAAAAATGAAAGTTAAACTTCCATGTCAGCTGCAAGCATGAAGTGGATTATAGCAGGTGCAATTAATTGCCATTACATTTATTGGAACCTTGAAAACAATTAGCAAGTGTCCTAGTTGATATGACAGATTCATTAATCATTTAATATATTCCTGCAAATTGATTTATCAATCAAAGAGCTACCTCTGGTTGAATAACTCCCGACTGTGCTTATGGCTCTATTCAGAACTATGGTCTGTTTTTTAAAGGAAACCAAGAAGCTTTAGCTTAATTTAGATTTCTCAGTCTCAGTAGTTATATAGATTACATCTCAATCTCTTGAAGTTAGAGCCACTACAGCAATCGAAGGGGTTCACAAAGCAGACATTCAAAAGAGCTGGAAACACAGTGTCAGGGTCAGGTATACACTCCTCCAGGAAAGAAATGACATTGACAGAAAGGACATATTCAGGAGAACGTCTTGAGGACAATGCATCTGGGCCTCAGGAACAGCTAGACCTTGTCCAAGGCAATCTTAAAGTTGCTAGATGAGCAAATGATGAGGTTTTTCAGAGATATACACTACTCAAGGTCACTTACCCATCCATCCTTATGGCATCTTTGACAGTGACCAGACAGCACCTTGAATCTTTATATTAATGGAATGCTCACTTCCCTTATATTTTGGAATGATTTTGATTATCAGAATTATTTCTCATTCAGAGTAAAATTTTGTCTCCTACCTCTAGAAATAACACAGAGTAAACCTTACACCTCTCCTAGGTGATAGTCTTTCAAATTTTTGAGGACAACCATCCTAATATCCTGAGTTTACTCAGCTCAAGGATATGAGTTTTCAGGCATAATGGCTCCAAAGTCTCTTCCCCATTACCATTTTTAGATGCATTTCTGTTTCCTAAAGTTTCACTTAACACATGATGTCCAGAACTGACCACAATTCTCCAAATGTGGAGGGGTGAGCTGTAACCATTACCATTGTTTGAAATTCCAAGATCTTTTAATTCAACTTAAGCCTATTTGGTCTCTATCTGAAACCTTAATCACATTGTTGACCCATATCAGGCTGGCTGTCCACTAAGTCTCTGAGACTTTTTCTTGTGATCTCTGTTAAACCAAATATTTCTGACCCCATATTCTATTTGAGGTTATGTTTAAGGGCTTTCTTAGGAAGGAACCAAGCTTAATATCAGTTTATTATCCTGATTAAGAGAAAGGATTTTTGGGATTTGAAAGTTTGCTCCTCTACTTAATAGGTACAAAAAATTTAATCTACCTGAGCTTCAGTTTCCTTATCTATATAACAGGGATCATAACATCATAGGATAGAATATTAAATTATTGAGTATTAAATAAACTTTATAAACTGTTTATGTGATGTGCTTGATACATAGGAAATACTCCACAATGTACATACATACTATTTTATATATTCACGGTGTTATGCATCACATTAGTTTTTTTCACCTTCTATCCTATTTCTTTATATAAAGCAGAGATAAATATGTTGACTATAACTAGATAAAAACACAACTTAAAAACCCCAAACAAATGCAAATACCATAATTTAAGACCTAAGCCTTTTTTTCACTAGGTACTCTGAAACCTGACTTCTCTTCTTGTATAGTTAGATGCAATACTATTCTCTTTATGAAGCAGAGCTTCTTAAAATAAACCAGGCATATAAAAAAGAAAAATCCCCTTAATAAGTTCAGTCATTTTAATAATTTAATTTAATTGAACTTCATTTACTTTTTTCAGATGGAGATGCATCATACCCCAGATAAAGTGCTAGCGTCAAATGAAGATCTGGTGCCACATTGTCATAGCCACACTGAGTGCCAGGACGCCCTGTAACCATTTATATATATTGACACTTTTCTACCTGCTTCCAAAAGCCCTTATACTGCATCCAGCTCCCTGAATCTGAATTCCTTTGAACTTGTCAGTTTATTCATTGTTTCTTAGAATTTCCAGCTTTTCTGATACTCCTGCCTGGACTTCCTGTCATTCATTCCTTTTTCTTAGAACTTCCATGGAACAAAGGAAACAGTCTCAGCTGCCACAGAATCAGGTTTCAATCAGGATGGACAACTGGTCATTGCCATCTAAAAATATAATGACAGTGGTTAAGAGCTTAAGGCTTTGAATCAGACAGCCTTGGCTTTGAATTAGAACTTCCCCACTTATAAGGGGTAACCTTGTGAAATAAAGCATTGTGAGATGTTTAGACAATTGTTAAGAATAATTATTATTCTTACTTATTATTCAGTTCAACTCAAACATATTGATGCCCCCTAGATAGTGAGTACTGGACCACACCAAAGCACAAGACAAAAATGGGTCCTGAACTCAGAAGCCTATGGATCAATGACCCTATCATAATGATCATGATCACCATTGTCATGGTAATTATTGCCTTGTCTTTGTTATCATTGTCATCACTTCCTCCAAAGATCCAATGGCCACCAAAAGTATATGTAGGGAAATCTGTGTGTCCCTTTAGTGAGTCTACATTCTCTCCAAGCTTTCCTCTGTTGCTTTAGTTATTGACGCTATTTCTTTGATTTCTTTTTCTATTAAATTTTTTAAATGTTTTATTTACATTTGAAAAAGAGAGAGAGAAAGAGAGAAATTAGAGTGCAAGTGGCGGGGTGGGGGGGGGCGTGCAGAGAGAGGGAGACACAGAATCCAAAGCAGGCTCCAGGCTCTGAGCTGTCAGCAGAGTAGGATGCAGCAGAGTAGGATGCAGAGTAGGATGCATGAACCATGAGATCATGACCCAAGCGAAAGTCAGTTGCTTAACCACTCATGTGCCTAGACTTTTTTCTGTTTTTCATAAATCTATAATATATGCTTAATTATCTCCATGAATTCTTTTCTAGCCCTTACTATTTTGAGACTTAGTGATCACCATCTCCATTAGATGTTTAAATTCTGGGTTAAATAGTACTTCTTACACTTTTACTTTTACTCTAAAGAGCTTATTTGTCTTTTTTCCCTTCAAAATCTTTTTATAACTTTTGAAAATCAGCACATAATTTGCCTGTTTCTAGTTTACCAATGCCTATATCTTTATATTCCCCAAATATGGCTGATAGCATCTCAGCACTCTTATTTACAAGCTTTTTCAATACTCTGGGATGCAATTTTTACTAAGCAAGAGACTTGAATCCACAGAGTTGCTGGGTACTCAATTTTTCTCCACTTCAGGTTCAATCCTCTCTTAACTAATGTTCTTGTCACATCAGTTCATGGCAAGATAAAAATCTGGGAATTTTTTATATTTTCCATGTCATCTGATAACATTTTGTCAATTATCTTAATAGTAAGTTCTGTCTTATTTATATCTTGTTTTGAATATATTAAAAAATCATTTTTATTATTCTATTTATTTTTCAAAGTCATCAACTTGCTCTACTTAGTAATAATTGAAGGACTTCCCATCTTTTCTATGTATTCCTTTTCAGTGAGAGCTCTTAGAGAACTCTCACCATCCAGATTCACTCAGCTACATAGTTAACTTTTCCTAGTATTATTTAACAAGCTTGTCTTTGTATGATCAAGATTTTGTTCTGGGGAGCATCCAGTTTCTTTCTGAGCAATATTTTTTCTAAGAGCTTTTGGCCATTGGCTTATATTTATCCTTTAGCAGAAACTTTTCAAAGAGCAGAGCAGAGGACACATTTGACTAAATCAAGCATTTTTTCCATGGATGCTATAAATATTAAGATAACATTATCTCATTCAAAGAGAATTTTCTTGCTTCCATTTTACTGTTAATTGGTTCTTCTTGGGTACTCAGAATTAAGTACAGATAACACTCTCCCTATTGCCCCATCTTTCTCCTTCCTCCTCTTCATCAGGAAGGTAAGTGGAGATTATATTAGGTGCTATCAGTGTAGAAATCATAGTAGCTGTCCAAATAATTAAAGTGTGCCAGAGTCAAGATATTTTGTCTCATAAGTTGTTTTAGGAGACTAATCATCTAATCAGGAGGATTGCAGGATACTGCCATCATTGGGTCCTTATTCTCTTTCTCTCACTTTCACTCTTGGTCTTGCTCTCACCATTTGCTCCCAATAAAATGTCCATTGTTCTCCCACAGTAGGACTATGTTTTTCTCTTATAGTTATTTATTTGTGACATACACTCTCACTTCTCTATTACAGTATTTTTTGGGAATAAGATTTCCATTGTCATTCATTAGTCATAAGCTATTCTGGTCAGTCTTAGATTTACATATTAAATTGTATTTATACCCCATGTTCAAATTTTAATTTACATTGTTTATTTAATTTCGATGAATTACACTATACATAGTGTAGTCAGAACATTTGTGACCAATGCGCTTTATTTCTTCTTTCCACAGACTTCTCTGATAGTAAAAAAATTTTTTTTCTAGTATGTTCCTAACCTCAGTGTTTGCCATACAGAATTATTTCAATACATGTTTGAATAAATGTATTAATTGTTATGCTTCAACCTGACACATTTCTCATTGGTTTTATTTCAAGGAAGGGGTGCACTTTTTATCTCTTAAGTTCTCTTTGATGCTTAAGGGAGCCTCTTCTCATGATATTCCTTTTGTCATTATGAATGCCTTGGTATCCATTATTATGATCTACACCAGTATTTTCCAGGAAATCCCATTTTGGTATCCACAACCATGGTCCAGAAAACAAAACAAAACGAAACAAAAAACAACAAACAACAAACAAAAACAAAAACAAAAAACCACTGGTCTCTCTAGCTCCATATACATAATCAATTCTTTATTTCTTCCTTTTTATTTAGTTTTTTCCCCCCCAGAGACACTACTCTCAAATGGTAGAGATAAAAATCGTACATTTGTGCTCCAAAGCCTATTTCTTATATAACATTAAATTTACTAAACATATAGCCTAATCTCTTCTAGCTTATTCAATTTTTACCCACAAATAAGCATAAATAAATAATTGTTAATGAAGTTTGTTTTTCTTGGCAGGTTCTCAATTATGTTTCACCTTTATATTCTGGAAAGATAGCTTATCTCCTAACAGACATGTCAGAGCTAGTGCAGGGTCACTTCCTTACTCCTCAGCTAAAGGCACTAACCCTAATGAACTAGATATGTGCTCCTGGGACTAATAACTATTTTCTTTTTTTTTTTTTTAAAGGATTTTTATTTCAACGTTTATTCATTTTTGGGACAGAGAGAGACAGAGCATGAACGGGGGAGGGGCAGAGAGAGAGGGAGACACAGAATCGGAAACAGGCTCCAGGCTCTGAGCCATCAGCCCAGAGCCCGACGCGGGGCTCGAACTCACGGACCGTGAGATCGTGACCTGAGCTGAAGTCGGACGCTTAACCGACTGCGCCACCCAGGCGCCCCTAATAACTATTTTCTAAACACTTGTCAGAGCTGCGAGTTTTTAGGTTGCACAATATGCTAGCCCCCCTCCTTCTTATTATAGTACCATGTTAATGTACAACTGAATGCATGAATTAATGTACACAAGAAAATTAAAGAAATGTGTGGATCAAACCATGCAACAAAATAGAATTTTCTGCTTTATGAAGTCATCATAGGGAAACAAGTTCTAAAGTTGCCCAAATAAGGAAAGGATGGTAAGGAGTGACAGATGCTCATGGTTCAAGGATTATGCTGATTTTTTTGAGGTCTGGAAGAAATTTTCCCATAGTAATCTTTTTCCCCTCTTCTTTCTTTTTCAGTCATTCTTACTTTGGAGAGTATAGCTACCTTTAAAGATTCCCACAGTAAACCTGTCAGAGATAGTCTTGAAGGATCATTGGTTTGTTCCAGATCATAGTTTCTGTCTTTTGGTGACAATACATTTGTGAAAGGTTTATGACTTTCTTGACAGACACAGTACTGGCTGAATCCAAATTTAAATATAGGGAGTAGAATGATGGAAACAAGTAGTAATGCCCTTTTCCTGCATGCAACATTTACTCTTTTCGGCACATGAGCTCAAGATGACTGCTAAGCCCACAGAACTTATTTTTAATTCATTTTTAAATAAAAATGTTATCATGTGAGTAAAGCAGTGAGCCAAATTAAACTTTATGAAACCATACATTTGAGGAATATATTCGATTTGGAAAATTACCCACATAGCGTTGAAATAATCTCACTGTATTTTCAAAGGCATGTTTGCATTTTTAATGACTTAAGAGACTATGACTGTTTTGCGGGCACAGAGACAGAATGACCAATGTTAAGGCATTTGTGCTATCATTTTAGCTTTTGAAATTTATATTCTGCTGCTTCCAGAAAGCTAATCAGCATTGTCTATTTAATAGGAAAAGGACAGTACTAGCAACAAGGCTGACAGACCAGGAGTGTGATAAATATAGAAGTTGGAGAGAAGCATCATGAACCTATGTTCCCCCACTCCCACAGTTTTTTTGGCTACAAACTGCCTTTTCCTGACACTTTCCTTAAACACTGTAATGTATCTAAAGAAGCCCCATTGTGAAAGAAAATGAAAACAATGTTGGCAAGAATTTGCTGGTTTCTTATGTTTGCCAGATATGAAATTCATGAAGACCATCCACAATGTTTACTAATCATTGAAATAAATATGAGAATGGTCTTTTGTTGTTTGTCCTTGTACATTTAAGTGCAAATATGTCATACTCCAAAATGATGAAATTTTAGATCTATGATTTATAAGGGGGAAATTTACATGAAATTCAAAATATGATATATTTATCCATACAGAAAATAAATATTCAATATTCAGAAAGGATTCTAAAGTAGTTCAGAATGTTTCGTGCATCTGATTTTGATATTTTATGCCATTTTCATCATGTATGTTTGGTATATAGACAAATATATATATTTATAGCAGTATTTACATTTTTTTATAACTGTCAGTTAAATGAAACCCAATTTTAAACTATTCTCTAAGGAGAAATGTTTTAAACATATAAATGGTTCAAACTATAGCTATGTCCAAGGTCTTTGAATCTCTGTTACTGTCCTATGTGGGCTCACTCTAGTTCCAGAGGTTAGCACAAATCCCTAGCCCAATCTAGGATAAAAGTACATAGATAATCCATTCCTAAACCATCCTAAAAATTTACGATGTCTTTATTGCGATATATTCTATTCAGTTATGAAATAATCCTCATAAATATAAAAAGTAAATGATTGGTTCTCATGACAGAACTGATGATAGCCAAACCAATTTCAAAGTTTCTAGATTCTAGTTTCTTAATGTGAAAAATACAAAAAAAAAAATTGTGGTAATGGCACAAAGAATAGCAATATATATAAATGTATGTTACTGCTGATTAGGAACAGACAATTTTTAGTTATATTTGTTATTATTTTTTCCCCTGAGAGATTATTATTAAATCAATTCTGTATGTAATAAATCCCAGTTAACCTATTCCATCTCTTTACTTCTCTGCTTCTTTTAGTTAGTTGCTTTCAGTTTATTTTTTTTTTTATTATACTATGTCATGTTGTTTAAATTTTATAAAGATATGTCATATTTTAGTAGCCAAAAGCAAATAGTAAATAAATATGCACATAACTAATCTGTGTATTATTCAACAATATGTATAAAACTCATATGGACAGATGTTTGAGTTGAGAAGTTCAAAGAAAATCATGGTCAATGAATTGTCCCTAAGAAAGAGTGCATAAGGGGTGCCTGGGTGGCTCAGTCGGTTAAGTGTCTGACTTCCACTCAGGTCATGACTTCGGATCAGGGTTGTGAGTTCGAGCCCCGCATCAGGCTCTGTGCTGACAGCTCAGAGCCTGGTGCCTGTTTCAGATTCTGTGTCTCCCTCTCTCTCTGACCTCCCCTGTTCATGCTATGTCGCTCTCCGTTTCAAAAATAAAATAAAACAAAAAAAATTAAAAAAAAAGAGTGCATAAGATCACATGGTTTAATGTCTTTTCTTACAGTTTTAATATTGCAACAGAACTCATTAAACAATGAAAAAAGATAAAACATAAAAAAGAAATGAAACTCCAGACTTGTGGCCCATTTTTCATACACATGTGGCCCAGTTTGCTGATGTTTATATCCTTAGTTTTGTCAATCATGGGTTTTTTTTTGTATGCTAAAAATTCTAGATGATAATACTCCATGAATAAATACAATTACAATAAACTTAGATTTGAAGGCTTTATAGGACTTTGTCTCCGCAGTTTCAAAATTCTAAAGTATTATTTTAAAATGTTCTCATTTTAGTATCTACATATCAGGAAAGAGATTATTTGTACAGGAAGAGTCTGATTGAGTATACTCCTTTTTCTCAGAATCCAAGGAGATCACCTTAATATTCTGTTGTCCAAGGTTGGAAAATGAGCTTCTGTGTTAAGGCACCCAGTTATTTTTAGGTGTATTTTTCTGTCTTAGTTTAGTTTCTGTCAGATGTTTTATGTTTCACTTGTTCTAAATGCCTGTAAGCCAGCCTTTAGGTGCATCACTGAGCTGACTACTTATAATTGTTTTGGGGAGCACACTTCCACATCTTTGGTCAGTGGTGGCTTCTCTCAGTTATTTTAATTATTAGTTCATCTTTGAAGAAGCCTGGTGAAAATAAAATTATGCTATTCATTGCAAACTGAGGCCCATGTCAGTTATCTGACATTCACAAGGGGCTGACTGTGTTTGGGACATAATGTCCTCCACCTTGTGACTATAATTTAATTTCTCAGTTGTGATGAACTTCTTGCTTTTGGCAGAGAGTTACTTATGTAACTCAACACCTTGGGTTTTTATTAATGAGATTCCAAGTGAAAAAAAGTTATGCTAATCAAGTCACAGGGAAGCATATTTTTTAAATGTTCCTTCCCACATCTTGGTGAGATCCTATTAAAGTATTTAATGCATGGATTATTTTCCCTTGTGACATCCATGATTTTGCCTGATTTTTCATCTAATTCCCATAATGTTCATCTGTAGAACAATGATTAGAGTCACTCACTTAAAGAGTGAAAATAGGTTATTCTGAATATTAGTAATGAGGTGTGTTGGAAGTCATCAAAATGTGAAATTAAAAATATATCAATAAATCATCTTTATAAACACGTATTTCTTTTAGTATTTGCTATGAACAAAGAATTCTGCTAGATTCTAAATCTTACTTAACTAGTACAGTGCAAGAAAAAGAAGAGAAAACTTAATTTACTTCTCTATATAAGATATAATACCAATAAAACTGTACTTCTATGACATTGTTCATCTTTATTATTTTTTTGCAGCACTTTTGGTGCTGCAATACGATTTTGCATATTAAGTTGAGATCTCTTTCCAGCAATGTGAAGTTCAAGATAAAAATACTATGCTTTGGTCTGAGAGCTGTTTTAATTTTTTTTAATATTATCTTTTCATCACTTATGTAAAACTTTATACATCACTGGAACTGACCCATTATTAACCAGAGATTCCACATGCCATAACCAGTCCTCATAGATAGAGACAATGAAATACTGGTGAAAGGACACAGAAGGAATGTTCTCAGACTCAGTATGTGGAAAGCTGCTCCTTAGAGAAAAAAAATTCCACAACTTATAAATTATGGAAAATATCTGCAAAGTAAATACTTACATATTTACTCAACTTCAAAAATCAGTAAATGTTTCTTTCCCCCTGTCTGCAAGAGTAGGTACAGGTTACAAATGTTAATTCTGAAATGTTAAAAAAAATCACACTCACAAATAACAGAGAGGATGATGAGATCAGGAAATAGTGCAGAGTATTCCAGCTTTGGAAGACAATATTCATATCCAACAGTTTTCAGAGCTTAAAATATTTCAGGCACTGTTCTAAATATTTGCCTAGGGTTACTAACTCATAATCCTCCCCCGAACCTTATCAAGCAGATATAGTCATTAGGGTACAGCAGATTTTTTCCAAATATAATTGCAATTACGTTTCTAATTCCACAGTGCTCTTCTACAATGTGATCTTGCCACTCCCTCCATCAGGTTGTTAATTCTTCACTTCATGAATCTGGGATTACAAAGTCTAGGTCATAAAAGTCTTGGAGCTTCTCCTTGGGTCTCTAGGAAGGCACTCTCCAAGGATCTTCTCCTCCTCCCAACTAAGCTACCATGCTGTAAGTAATCCAAGGTACATGGAGAGGCTGTGACTAGGCACTCTGGCTTATCTCCCAGCTGAGACCCCGGTGGCTGATAGCATCAACTGCTATGTGTGTGGAAGGGCCATCTTGGATGCCAGTCCAGATGACACCAGCCCCCAGCCCAACCATCACCTGGCTGAGCTCCGCTAGTCAGAACCACCTAATTGAGACCAGCTACCCCACAGAACACTGAGAGATAATTAGTAAATTGCTGCTTTAAGCCAGTGAGCTTTGGAATAGATCTACAACTCCAGTTAACTAGATTGCTTTCCCATTTTACAGATAGAGATGCTGAAGCTCCAAAAGGTTAAAACAATTGCCCAAGGTCATACAGTTAATAAGTGGAGTTATGAGGGCTGCAACATAGGTAATTTAACTCTCAACCTCTTTCCACTGGAAAGCATTCTGTGTTGTTACTGGTGGTGACAGAACTGTGGCCTGCATGGATGATCCTGATGACCTTCTGCAGTAATTCTCTTGTTCCTAAATAAATTCCCTTTCTTTTTCCTATCCACAATGACTTATCTTTCTTTTCTTTCTTTCTTTCTTTCTTTTTCTTTCTTTCTTTCTTTCTTTCTTTCTTTCTTTCTTTTTTCTTTCTTTGCTGAAACACTGGAGTTGGACAAGGAAATTAAAATGGCAAATCTAATACAGCTTGGAAAAATACAGTACATAAATTACGGTCACATTAATATGATTAGAGCATAGGAATGACAGTCAAAAGTAATGAGAAAAGGACCTCTTTTCCAGAGAGCAAAGCAATTATCCTGCACAATTATAAGTTGGCTGTAAATCTAAGATACACTGCCTGTCCACTTCTTACTCAGATCTGGTGTTGCTGTGTCATTGTTATGTTACCTAATGATAGCAATTATTTAAAAATTAAGCACAGGGTACTTCGTGACATGGTATTTATTATATCCAAGTAGAGATGATTTCAACTTTCCTTCAGGGTAGCACCACCTTTCACGACTCCTTCCCGTGCCTTTCATATTTTCCTTGGAGCTGTACTTTTTTTCATGCTAACACTTTTAGTAGAAATTTCCAACATAAAAAATTAAAAAGGTCAATTTTATGATGAAGCGCAGTAGCTTAGATATTCTAAATGGCACCCTAGACTCAAGAAGCTAATTGCTTTTTCATAGCATAACTCTCTGAAGTGCCCACTCTGCAAATGGGCCTAGACAAAAAGCAGGATGTGTCTCTGTCTTCTGTTTCAAGGTCCACTGGGACTTCCTGAGACGAGTGAAGCCGTAAAGAAATAGAAATCACCTGGAGCCTGTGAAAATTATAATCAAGTAAAACTACAATTATGACAGTCTTAATCCATCTGTCTCTGTGTATTTGCTCCATGTTTCATCACCTGCTTGGTCACAGCTGTACTCTTAATCAAGTCAGAAATGGCACAACCCCACCAAACTCAGGCTGGTGAGTATAAGACATACACACATCATTTCTAGCTCATTTACATAGACCAGCTGCAGAGAGGGTTGCAAGTCCATGTGCTGCCAAGTGTGTGAGATACAGGAATTTTAAGGGCAGGAGGATGGAAATAAGACCTGGGTTCTTCCTAGAAGTATTTCGAGAAATAATATTTTACTGATTTCTGCTAGTGCATCATAGCAGTAGAACTATCTGTATGCCTTATAGGAACAACAAATTTAGCAACTGAAGGTAGAAACAATATAGGTAGGAAAAGTGAGCTTTAGGTGCTATAAATAACAAATGCTTGTTAACCTACATTTATTTTGCAGGCCTGAAATTCTGCATTAGGTTTCGCTGGAGTTCATAAAAGCATTGCTGAGGCAGAGTATTAAAGTGTCATAGTGTTTCTTACCTAGGAGAGCTCTAGTGTAACAAAGACACCTATGTGTACTTACAACTTCAACATAAAAAAAAATATTTCCGATGATGGAACAAATGATGAGCTGAAAACTCAGGATCTAAGTTAGGTATTAGATGGTTAATGAACCACGAGGTTAAAAACTTGTTGAGCAACCAAGGATTGAGTCAGAAACACTATCATCTAGTTAATTTAATTATACTTCACAAAACATTCCCTTATTCTTATTTTGACTTCTACACCTCATTTCTGCCACTATTTTTGTCATCTTTTTTTTTTTTTGCCTCGGACCAGTTACCTTTGCATTCTGAACAGTTAGTTGATTTGTTTTGGCCACTTTAAGGCCCAGGGATTCTGCAGAAACTCAGGTTATGTGTTCTTACCGTGAGAACTTCAGCGGTTATTGTGCACTTTAATGTTAAAAAGTTTTTCCAGACTTAAGAAAACCCTGGGAAAAAACTGATTAACATTATGATTTCTAGTTAATTGAGGTGACAGAGGCAATGTGAAAATAACTCTCTGAAGGTCATGCAGTGAGTGAGTCAATAGGAAAGATGCCATTTTTTTTTAGCCTTCTTTGCTTACGGAAGTACTTACTTAGTAAGTCCTGAATGAGCTTTGGAACCCACATTCATAAAAGTGGCAAACAAATAACAATGTCCTAAATAAGTTCTGGCTGTGCCAGCTGTTGAACAAATTCCCTAAACTGTTTTATTTCAATCTTCTTGACCTATATAATCACCGCTAGTTATTTTCCTGGAAACTTTCATGTTTTGTATATATATATATATATATATATATATATATATATATATATATATATATATATTCCTTGACACAATGTCCTTTGCTTTGATTCTCAAGATGGGACCTAAACGTGTGTTGAGTTTCAGCAATTTAGGTTGTTGGGCGGTAGAAAGAGACAGTGTTTGTTTCCGCTACTGGGGATATATTTGGCTTCCCATGATGACATAAGAAAGGCTTGCTCTATAACACTATCAAGAAGGAGACGAGAATCCCAATTATCTTTCCCCAAATACAACAAATCTAGGCTATATTTTCAATCCCACAGGCCTCAGTTCACAAGAGGTAGCTCGTGGCCAGATGCAGGGCATGGATAAAACTGAAGTGAAATTAGTTTGTATTTAGCCACCACTCCTAGACTAACCTATGTATTCTTTGAACCCTCCCACTTAAGCAGAATTGGATTTCCATTTTCTTTTTCTTTTAACGTGATTTTAAAATAAAGTATTTTTAATGCATCATAGTCTTCTGAAACTAAATGTGCTCTCAAGCCACAAGACAGTTTGCCCAGAATCCTGCAGGATTCTCGCTTTAGGATACACACAGTTTAGGATTTGGTTATTTAGTCCACTGTTATCAAGATGGGACTACCATCTTGGTGAATGTACAGAACAATATTTAGACCTCTTAAAGCTCTCAAAAATCAAATCAATGAGTGGGATTGCCTGGAAAATGCTTTCCAAGTGAGTGATGGAATGTTCATATTTATCTGAGATTCATTCCACCGTCCAGGTAAGACTTGATTTGCCTTGGGAAATCTCTCAGTGAGTTTAGGAAGCTGAGATTCTGGGCTGGTCCATTTTCCTGACATATATGTACGTATCTAAATCTTGTGCAGAATAAATTATTTTGAGAAGCCGGGGCAGAGAGGACAGTTTATTAATTTCAGATGGACCAAAAAAGTATTGTCCTTATTGACAATCTGTTTTTCCTGGGAAGGCTACCGTAGCAGTAGCTGAGTCAAAGTCAAATGACGATGTTAAGGGAAAGAGAGAACAGTCTTTTCAAGCACCACTGAAAAAAACACTGTGCCAGAAAGAGGGAGGTAGAGGAGGTTGAAAGGTATATATTGCATAATACAAAAGTAATGCTACTGTAAAACAAGCAAACAAAAACACCCAACCTTACAAACAAAAAAAAAAAAAAAGAAAAAAGAAAACAAAACTTTTATTCACCTATTCCTACTCACCTCTTCATACATTTCAGGTAAAACAAAATTCAAATATTTTTATTAAATCTGCCGGCACACTTAGCTGACTGTGCAAATATAGTCTTCACCTCTGTCAATAAATATTCATGTTAATTTTCTGGATAAAAAATCAATTTCATGCTAGCAGGAATACTGTGGAAAGTGGCTAGATTAAACTATGGCTCCCGGCTACACGTTTCCAGCACCAAAAATAACCATATGGCATTGAATGTGTGCAGGTCACTCTGGAGATTTACTGTAATTATGTCATGATGTGCTTATTGTTATGGATTCAGCAGCCTTTCTTGCCTCTCTACCTGTTTTGTTCAAGAGCAGCTGCTGGATTCAAGCTGGTGTCTGTTTGCAGCACAGAGGCTGAATGAAGAAATGCTTTCTAGAGAAGTCATGTTCCAAAGTAGGGACAGCAACAATAAACGGATTCAATGGGGGAACATAAAGTTCACTGGGCAAAAGTCTAGTAATCAGACTGTGCTAATTTAATGCTGCCAGTTCCAATTGGTAAATAACATGGCCTATGCAATTTATTCAGAGTTGAAAGGAATGGGGGATGCATTTAATGGACAGAGGAATAGAATACTGCTTTGCAGAGTGCCTGATTGTGATGGTTTCATTAAAACGATTGCATGAGTGAGTCTCAACTACTATTCCTATTCGCCATATGTGCCAGGACAGCAGATTCGTGGATGCGAGTGTGCAGAACACTCCATTATTTTTTGCTAAAGATAATGCTCAGTAAAATATATAGACACATATACTTGTTTTTAACTACATGCCATATATTACGTGTTCATATATGCAAACATAGTGCTTTTAAGCAAATGCCTAAAACATTTGATGGAATGGTGTTTATGAGATGAACATTTTTACGGTAATTGGTTTGGGTTACTGATTTTATGGCAATGGTATCTCGTTTTCCCTTTCTAAAAATGCCTTAAAATTGTTTTTAAAATGTGCTTTTATTCTTTTTACAGTTTACAAGCAAGTAGATAGAACTAAAACACATACAACTTGAGGGACTTTATTTTTCACACCAGGTCTCCTTGGATTCTTAGGGTGTGGGCCCTTAGATAGGAAGTGTGTAATTAACAGAGGTTCTAAGGAATGGCAGGTTCATGTGCCCACATCCAGCATCTGTGGACCTTTTTGGTCTCCCCTGGCATGCCTCCCTCAGTGCATCCCATAGGCTCCAGTCACACAAATGTCTGGCCTTGCCCTATTTCTTTCCCCTGCTATTCCTGGGTAACTTCCTCGCATTCTTCAAAACTGAGTCAGGGTACCTCACCTCTGCCCCTGCTTTCCTAATCTCCCCAGGCTGTGTTAAGTGTTCCTCATCTGAGTTCCTCTATTACCTGGACTTTTTTTTCTGTCATCCTCCTTGTCACATCACCTTAAAATATTTATCTTCAACCTGAAATATACCCGTGAGGGCAGGAAAGTTGTATGCAAAATGACTCTGTCCTGACTTAGGAGATTTGCAAATAAATACTTTTCTAATAGCATGATTTGAGAGAGATGTACACTGTATATCAGGGTAAAGTACAGGCTAGATCATGATTCACTAACATCAGCATTGTGATGTGGTCTTCTTATTGTAAAGTGTTCAAATTATACTAATTGTTCCAATGAATAGGCTGTGTATTTAAAATCATAAAGAAATTATGGTTTCCATATGAAATGCATGGTTTCTCTTGTGTTAACACTGTAGCCTGCACCAACCACATCACTGACATTTTCATAGTGATTACAATATATTAATAGTGGGGTTCCAAAAGCCTCCATCATAATCACAAAAAATATTAGTGTCTATAAGAAAAACAACCACGTTAGTTTTTAAAAATTACTTGATTTCAGGCCCACTTACCTCACTTAGCTTTATGTTTATTTTTAGACTATGATGTGGGGTAGAGGCAAATAGTACCTTCATGAGAATATGAATATTTCAACTCGATAACTGTTATGTCACCTACAAATCTTGAAATCATTTGCATAAACTGAGAAAAATAGCAAAGATACTTGCTTATTCCTTCTACCCTGCACTTATGTCTCATGAAATATGAAAAAGTAAAACCAGAATGGAATATGACTTCTGTGATGCATTAGTGAATTAGAACTTTCTAGTTACAATAGGAGTAAAATCGGTATTTCAAGGAAAGTAAAATGTATCAGTAATAGGAGTAGTACATTTTATAACAGAGGTAGTTTTAAGTCTCTTCAGTGAAAGATAGCTAAATACACAGTTTTATCCAAATGTAACATTCCAGACTTTTATCCTATACCTTTAAGTATCAAAATATAATGAACTGAATTTTGATCATCTGATGATTATAGGGCAATTATAGTGTACCAGATATAGGGAAGAAGTCAGAAAGCAGTAATCTGATTATTTCAAAATATATATTCAAAAGAGTAGCTAGGGGCGCCTGAGTGGCTCAGTCAGTTGAGAGTCCAACTTCAGCTCAGGTCATGATCTCATAGTTCTTGGGTTTGAGCCCCGCGTCAGGCTGTGTGCCGACAGCTCAGAGCCTGGATCCTGCTTTGGATTCTGTGTCTCCCTCACTCTCTGCTCCTCCCCTGCTTGCACTCTGTCTCTCTCTCTCTCTCTCTCTCTCTCTCTCTCTCTCTCTCAAAAATAAACAAAACATTTAAAAAAGAGAAAGAGAAGCTAGAATGTACATTTGAATTTGTTACCATGTGCTTTTCCCATTGTGTGTTACCTGACTGTGTTGTTCTGTGTTGTAAGAGGAAGTGGCAGGAGGGAGGTGTCACCTGTTACCAATGGGGAGAATATCTTAGAGTTGAAAAATCAAATAGGTTAATGTTTTCTAAGGATAATGCTGGGAGTATGACTTTTCTCCATTCTTGTTTGGTTATGGTGGCCTTCCTGAAAGGGTATAAATAAAAAGTAATCTTGGATAATGCAGAATAAAAAAGAGAAATGTAAAGTTGTAAAGTGACACCAGAGGCAGTAGCTGTGCAACCTGAAAATTAGGGACAGAGGTGGAAACAACGTAAGAGGCTATGGACTTTAGTTTTCCCACTTGCCAGTGGAGGCACTCATCTGACAGGGGCCAGAAACATCACTGTGAAGAATTTGGATTTTATGAGAGTGCAGGGAGCAAATATAGGGTTTGGGGACTGGAAGACAATAAAGCTGGTTTTGGCAGCAGTCTTTTGTGCTGATTGGGAAGAAGACAGACTGAGAGCAGTGGGGAGAGATCAAACTTAAGTTGAAGGGGTCTAGGAATGTGGTGATGAAGGTGGAGGTCATTATCTGGGCAGTTTGGGTGGAGAGGTGATTTCTGGAGACCTTTTGGTAGAAGTGATCCAGGATTTTTGGACAATCTGAATGCAGCATAAGAAAATACAGAGGTAAAGACAAGCCTAATTCCATGCTTGGAATAAAAATAATGTTTCCTATTGTGCAATTTGAAAAGGGGGGAACTTGAAAGGAAATATAAAAAGGTAGAACTTAAAGGTGGTTCAATATTTGCAAATCAGTCAATGTGATACATCACATCAATAGGAGAAAGGTTAAAAACTATACAATAGTTTCAACAGATGCAGAAAAAAATAACATTTGACAAAGTACGATATCCATTCATGATAAAACCCTCAACAAAGTAGGTTTAGAGGGAACATAACTCGACGTAATGAAGGCCATATGTGAGAAACCCACAGCTAACATTGACCTTAATGGGGAACAACTGAGAGCTTTTTCCCTAAGGTCAGAAACAAGACAAAGATATCCACTCTCACCACTTTTATTTAACATAGTACTGGAAATCCTAGCTACAGCAATCAGAAAACAGAAAGAAGTAAAAGGTATCCAAATTAGTAAGGAAGAAGTAAAACCTTCACTATTTGAAGATGACATAATACTGTATATAGAAAACCTGAAAGAGTCCACCAAAAAACTATTAGAACTGATAAGCAAACTTATAAAGTCATAGGATACGAAATCAACATGCAAAAATCTGTTGCATTTCTATACATCAATAATGAAGCAGCAGAAAAAGAAATTAAGAAAACAATCCTATTTATAACTGCACCAAAATAATAAGATACCTAGGAATAGGTATATTCCTATATACCTATATATCTATATACCTAGGTTAGGAATAAACCTAACCTAGAGGTGAAAGACTTACACCCTGAAAACTATAAACACTGATGAAAAAAATTGAAAATGACACGAAGAAATGGTAAGACATTCCATGCTCATGGATTGGAAGAACAAATATTGTTAAAATGTCTATATTATCCAAAGGAGTCTACACATTTAATGAAATCCCTATCAAGATACCCACAGCATTTTTCATAGAACTAGAACAAAGAATCCTAAAATTTTTATGGAACCACAAAAGACCCCAGATAGCCAAAGCAATCCTGAAAAGGGAAAACAATGCTGGAGGCATCACAGTTTCAGACTTTAAGTTATATTACCAAGCTATAGTAATCAAAACAGTATGGTACTGACACAAAAATAGACACATAGATCAACAGAACAGAAGAGAAAACCCAGAAATGAACCCACATATAATTGTGGTCAATAACTGACCATGATATTGGTCAATTCATTTTTAAAAAAGCAGGAAAGAATATTCAGTGGAAAAAGACAGCCTCTTCAACAAATGGGGTTGGGAAAATTGGACTGCAACATGCAAAAGAATGAAATGGGACCACTTTTTTACACCATACAAAATAGTATATTTAAAATGCATTAAAGGCCTAAATGTGAGACCTGAAATCATAAAAATCCTAGAAGAGAACACAGGCAATAACTTTTTTTGGCATCGGCCATAACAACTTCTTTCTAGATATGTCTCCTGGGGCAAGGGAAACAAAAGCAAAAGTAAATCATTGGGTCTACATCAAAATAAAAAGCTTTTGCCCAACACAAGAAACAATCAACAAAACTGAAATGCAATGGGAGAAAATACTTGCAAATGACATATCTGATAAAGGATTGGTATCCAAAATATATAAAGAACTTATAAAACTCAACACCCCAAAAATGAATAATCCAACTAAAAAATAGGCAGAAAGACATTAATATATGTCTCTCCAAAGAAGACACATAGATGGCCTACAGACACATGAAAAGATGCTCATCATCACATATCATCAGGGAAATCATATCAAACCTACAATGAGATATCACCTCACATTTGTCAGAATGGCTAAAATCAACACACAAGAAACAAAAGGTTTTAGTGAGGATGTAGAGAAAGGAAAACCTTCTTGCACTGTTGGTGGGAATGCAAACTGATGAACCACTGTGGAAAACAGTATAAAGTATCCTCAAAAAGTTAAAAATAGAACTACCTTATGATCCAGCAATCACACTACTGGGTATTTACTCAAAGAATACAGGAACACTAATTCAAAGGGATACATGCATCTCTATGTTTATAGTAGCATTATTTACAATAGCCAAATTATGGAAGCAACCTATGTCCATTGACTGATAAATGGATAAAGAAAATGTGATCTCTCTCTCTCTCTCTCTCTCTCTCTCTCTGTCTCTCTCTATCATGCATCTATCTACACACACACACACACACACACACAAGAATATTATTCAGCTATAAAAAGAATTAAATCTTGTCATTTGCAACAACATTGATGGAGCTGGAGAATGTAATGCTAAGCAAAATAAGTCCGTCAGAGAAAGACAAGTACCATATGATTTTACTCACATGTGGAATTTAAGAAACAAAACAAATTAACAAAGAAAAAAGAGACAAAGCAAGAAACAAACTCTTTACTATAGAGAACAAACTGATGGTTACCAGAGAGGACGTTGGTGGGCGAAATAGGTGATGGGGTTTAAGGAGTGCACTCCTGATGAGCACAGGGTGATGTATGGAAGTGTTGAACTACTATATATTATACACCTGAAACCAATATAACACTGTATGTTAACCAACTGGAATTAAAATGAAAACCTCAAAAAAAGTTACAACTTAACCTTCTGCCTTTCTTGCATCCTTTTCTTTTTTCTTATTTCCTTCCTTCCTGTCATTTAAACACCTTCTCCAGGCATAGTGGGATGTTAAGAGAGTAGAGTGCGAAGAATGGATAAGGGGTCTTAAATATTTGATTCTGAAATAACAAGTCAATGTGACAATATTAACACAGTGCTTGAGGGGAAAATATGACTGAAATGTGTAGAACAAAAGAACAGGAGAGAAAGGAAGCGCAGTCAGTATGTTCCAGAGAAAGTGGTTAGAACCAACCAGATGAGACACGCTTGGCACGGTGGCAAAAGGGATAAAGGCTCACCCTGAGATGCACCACAGAGGAAGAACAGGTAGGAAGAGCTCAACTGAAGAGAAAAGGGACAGGAAAATAATTCTCTTAAGGTTAAAAAGACCTGAGGAGGGGTGCCTGGGTGGCGCAGTCGGTTAAGCGTCCGACTTCAGCCAGGTCACGATCTCGCGGTCCGTGAGTTCGAGCCCCGCGTCAGGCTCTGGGCTGATGGCTCAGAGCCTGGAGCCTGTTTCCGGTTCTGTGTCTCCCTTTCTCTCTGCCCCTCCCCCGTTCATGCTCTGTCTCTCTCTGTCCCAAAAATAAATAAACGTTGAAAAAAAATTAAAAAAAAATAAAAAGACCTGAGGAAACAGACGGAGGTGTGGCTCAAAGAGATGCATTCAATGTTAAAAACGGAGTAGAAGGGTATAAATGGAAACTCTGTTAAGGCACAACACTGAATGTGATAAGAGAATAACACTGGCTATATTGTTATTTTTGCTAACAGTTGGAAAACAGAAGAAAAGGAAGAAAAAAACATTAACCAAAAACCGGTAATGTTAAATTGGAGACCTTAGGAATGTTTTGTATCAAGAGGATACTCACACTCAGAGTAGAGGAAAATTGACCTGTGATGAATAAAGTTGTTTAGTAAACTGTTTTCCAAAAGAATAATGGTCAACTGACTGCTAGAAGCAAGAAAAGAAGAGTTAATGAGTGATAAAGGGGCAGGATTACTGAATGAATGGAATTTCTATAAGATACTGTAGCAGATGGACTTTAGGGTCAACCCCCAAGACCCCGCCTCCTGATGTTCATGGCTTTGCATAGTTTTGAGTGTGGGCATGACCTGTGGCTTGCTTCTAACCAAGAGAATACAGCAAAGGTGATGGGGTGTATATGATTACATGTCTGTGGTTACCTACATAAGATTGTAAATCCTGTCTCACGGGAGTCTCTTGCTTGCTAGTTTCAAGAGGTAAGCAGCCGTGTTGTAGGCTGCCTATGTTAGGAGGTATCTTAGTCAATTTGAGCTGCTATAGACAAATATCATAGACTGAAGTGTTATACACAACAGAAAATTTTTTCTCACAGTTCTGGAGATTCAAAGTCCTAGGTTAAGTTGCCAGCATGGTTGGGTTCTGGTGAAAGCCCTCTTCTGGGTTTCAGACTGCCAGTTTCTTGTTGTACTTTCATATTCTCACATGCTTGAGGGCACAGAGAGGGACAGCAAGGCCTCATATTTCTTCTTATAAGGGCACTAAATCCATTCACTAGGACTCCAACTTTGTGACTTAATTACTAGGCCCCACCTCCTAATACCATTACACTAGGTGTTAGGATTTCATCATATGAATTACGAGGAGATACAAACATTTGGTCTGTAACTAGAGGGCCACAAGACAATGAATTAATTGCAGGTAGTGTCTAGGAGCTGATACAGGCCTCTGACTGATCACAAGCAAGAAACAGAAGCCCTCAGTCCTGTAGCCACACAGAACTTAATTCTGCCAACAACCTCACTGAACTTGGAAGTGAATCCTTCCCTAGCCAATCCTCAGATGAGACCAAAGCTCTGTCCAAAGCCTTGATTTTCACCCTTGAGAAACTCCGAAGCAGAGGACACAGCCAAGCTGTGTTCTTTCCCATAGAAATTATGAGATAAATGTGCATTGTTTTAAGCTACTAAATTTCTAGGAAATTGATACAGTGGCAATAAATATCATAGACATCAAGGTATAATGAAGAAATTTCTGGCCTGCTGAAAACAGAACTCAAAGTACTTTAACTTTCTGAAATCATCATTTGCCTTGTTCATAAAATGAAGGGGTTGCAGTCGAGTGTCTCATGTTTTTTTCTAGTCTTAATTTCATTAAAATGAAGAACTCTTAAGATTAGGAGCTTTTATAAATATAGTGCATATAGGAGCTTTATTCATTGTGCATTTGATCTTGTGCTAGGCACAATGATAATCACTTTTCATACATTATTTCAAAAAATTGTCTATTGGTATTGCCATTAAGATGAGAATGCTAAGGTTACAGGATATTCAATTATTTAACAAACGCACACAGTGGTCAGTGTCAGAGCTATGATTTGCACCCAGACCTGTCCGATGTCCATGCTATTAACCAACACCTACCATGAGTAGATATGACTGGAAGATGGTTTGGGCTGGAAGTATGCTTTGTCTTTGTGGAATCCTGCATACGATGGGGTCAAATAGACCCTGGAATATTGGAATAGGATCTATGAGGTTAACACGTGATCAACATGAATATTGAAATCTTAATATCATCTTGATTTAGAGTATTTTCTCCCAGATTTTAAGTTTGTTTTTTTTAATAGGAGAAGACAGCATTTCTTGAAGTCACCTCACTTCCAAAGTGGGTTAACCAGAAAAATCTCTAAAATCTCTTCCAGCTTCAATTTTCCAAATTTGTATCATGTCCAGATGGATTTGCTTTGTAAGACTTCTCACAAATAATTTCATACATAATATGGTTTACACACTTTCGGTATTCAGTTTTGAATGACAAATGGATCAGTCTTTGAGAAATCACCCCATTAAAGACTCACATTTCATATTTAATATATCTTCACTAATAATAATAATTTTCTGCCTTTTAGTTTAGGGTAGAATCCTTTACCTCTCTACAGGGACACAAATTAGCAGAACTTTTTTTAGGTTGCTCATGTCTCTACAGGAGCCTGCCACATCTTTACTTCAAGTCACTTGTGTGACATATGAGAAACATCCCCTAATTACTTAATTTGACAGTATCTCATCTTTAGAAGCCCCCAACTTAGAGGATTTTAAGCCTGTAAATGGGAAGAAAGGGAGGAAGGGAGGGAGGGAGGAAGGAAGAAGGAAAGAAGGGAAAGAAAGGAAAGAAAGGAAGGGAAGGGAAGAGAAAGGGAAAGGAGAGAAGGGGAGAGGAGGACGGAAGGGGAGGTTAGGGGAGTGGAGGGGAAGTAAGGAAAGGTAAGGTAAGGTAAGGGGGAAAACATTTCTGTGAGAGCCCAAAACAAGAAATAAACAGCCTTACCTGAGGAAGTCTGGAGAGACTTCACCTATTTGAGCTGGAGTTTACAGAATGGTTAAGAGTCTGTTTGATGAAGGAATAAGGAGAGTAGAATAAAATTTTAGAATAAGAAAAAGCACATTCAAGTTTCAGAATCACCAAAGAGTAGGGAATGGGACAGGGAGTTGGGTCTTATCTCCTTTGGAATTATGGCCATTAGAGATAAATATTTGTCCTTCTCCACTTACTTGCTTGTGACCAGATGTAGCACACACTCAGTAAATATTGGTTAAGTGACAGACTAATGAATGAGGCTGGAGACATAGATGGGGAACATATTGTGAAGAACTTTGTGTGTCAAACTAAAGAATTTGTATTTTCATCCTCTTGGCTAGATGAAACCTATCGCAATGATTAAGTTCGCCAGATTTTCATTCTGTATTTTCCTTAATCGGTCCTTTATATTTTCTATGAGATTTGTATTTACTTTCTCTCTAAATGTGTCAAGATAATGTATAATGGGAACTTTGCTTTTGCTAAGGCAGAGGTTGTCAAAGTTAGCATGATCAGAATCACTTGTGGGAGTTGTTGAAACAAGAGTGTAGGGCCCCATCCATCACAGTTTCTGATTGAGGAGTCTAGGTGGGATCTGACAATTTGCATTTTTAACAAGATCCTCGGTGCTGCTGATGCTCCTGGTCCAGGAGCCAATGTTTGAGAAATCCAGTGCTAAGAAATCTCCACTGCAAGTTGTTAGGCTGTTAACTGCTGTTTGACATTTAAAAAATATGTAAAATATATTCAACAAATTCATGCAAACACAAAAGTTCAAGCAGACACACAGCTTTTTTTTCTCCCTTATTGCTTTTGAAGCTATCAGATTGCAGGTGTAACCAACTTTATGGAATTGGTGTATTCCTGAAACTTTATTCTTAATTTGAATTCCATTTTATATCACTACGAAAACAAACTTGTAGTTCAATTCCCAGGAAAGAAATTATTTTTTTATTAAAGTATAATTGACATACAATAGCCTACAACTTTCAGGTGTACATCATAGTGATTCAATATTTTTATACATTATGAAATGATCCCCATGATAAGTCTTGTTACCATCTGTCACCATACGTTATTACAATATCATTGACTATATTCCCTGTGCTGTACATTACATCCCCATGACTTATTGAGAGAAAAATACTTTATGATATAAATGTCCATCCCCTAATTTGCTGGTCTGTATGTTTTTATTGTTTTGAAACTCAATGCTTTCTTACATGGGGATTCACCTGGAAAGAACACATTCTCCTTTAGAAACTGAGTGATTTTTAGTGAATTGCATGGAGCCCCAACTTTCCACAATACTTTCAGAATCCCATGTAGATGAGCCAGAAACATGTGGGCTTCGCCATTTACTGCCAAGTTCTAGATCTCTTTGCATAGTGAGTGTTTTTCCCACTTGCTGTGAATAAAAACAGCTGCCCCTTTTGTCTTTGCTTTTGAAGCCAGTGCATATGCTTGAGTGACTAAATGGAGGCTGGTGTTGGAGCTTCCCATGCTGAAGTAGGAGGGACATCAAATCCGGTGCAAGCAGGCTGATCAGGCAACTGCCCCCCTCTGGAGGCTGATTATAATGTGTGATGTGCCGCCCTGCCGCTTAGCCCTCACAGACTGTCCCCTATATGGGGTTCTTATCTGTCTGAACCTTTCACGTGGAATCTACTTGGCAAGTGTGATACCAAACTCTCCTTCTTCTGGTGAATTTTATGTAAGGAAAACAGCTTCTCTGAATGGCAGAGTGATATGTGAGTAGCACAGGAATGACAGAGGGATTCAGAGCTGAATAGAGAGATAATTTAGGTAAGTGCAGATGATTGAAAGCACAAGAAGATGTAAAAAATCTCATTAAAAAGTCCCCATTAGGCTTACACTGAAACACCTAGACTTATCCTGTTGCCCACAGGAAATAGAAGGTTGCGTTCTTCAAGGCTACATCATAAGGGGTGGGGAGACATGGTCCTTTCTGCGCTGATGGAATGTGACTGAAGTAATGAATTGACACTTTCTGCTTATGGTTCATTCTGGTTCACTGAATGGCACAGGTGATATTTCACTTGTCAACTATTTACTTATGTTTGTTCCAAGATGTGTTTGAGGAAGAGAGTGGGTGGGAAATCAAGCCTAATCTTGATAAGAGAACAGTGTGCATTCTCTTTACTTAGAGAGTTTAAAATTTATCATGACATATGCTGGCTGCACAGTCAAAACTTATCACCACCCACAACTTGGGACGTTCAACAGGATAGCTCTTTGGGAGCCACTTCCTTAGCAGATAAAGTTTGATATGTCAAATGCAGGATCTGAGTGAAACAGAGGTAATCCTTTTAGCAGAGCCTTCCATATGTGGGCAATTGGGAAGGTTTCAGTAATCTCACCTTATAGCATTTTTTTAAAGGACTGTTTTATCCAGTTTATGGTTCTCTGATGAGAACTGATCATGATTTTAAGTTAAACTTTATCAATCCTTATATTAGAAAACATTGATTCCATACTTTCCTTAAAATGTAGGTCAAGAGGAAAATTTTTATTTAAGTCAGAAAATTTTGTTTGTATTTTATCACAGGTATTAGGAGTATTTTCCCTTCTGTATAGACATGACTTTAAATACTATTTTGCTTACACAATTCTTTTTGAAACAATACTGAGTTGGCATGATAATGTTTCATAGTGGTGAATTCTTACAAAGATATTGGCCTCTCCTATAAGAACTTCATGTCACATAATCCAAAAGTTAAAATTCCAGCTAATAAAAGATTTTAATGTTTATGACCCTACTCAGACATTGTGACCCTTTTACAGATGGCAAACAGATGAATACTGTGACCACCTTTATTTAAATGGATCACATCAGCATGTCTTTCAAATAGTCTTTTTGAAGTTTCCTAACTTATGATAAACCACCAAGTCCCCCTTCCTGCATCAGATACTAGTTATGAATATTTGAGCTTTCTCTGATCAGACCTCTCTGACTATTTAATAATTAGCTATTTTGTGAAAATCTGTCCTCTGAATCTGTTCAGCATTTCTTTTAAGCGTGTCACTGATCATTTTTATTCCTAAAAGAAAAGTTTGGATTAATATGTGTATATAAATGTTTTTTTTTTAATTTGAAATTTGACTTTGGAATTTGAAATTTGGAATTTGAAACATTAAAGATGTATGTTGCATTCTTTTCTGGTCTTTATGGTCCTCTACATTTCTCTGACATTTCCCTCCCTTTCTTCTTCATTGCTCTCCTCCTTCCATTCCACTGTTTCTCCTTACTGAAGATTTATCTGCTTCACTAATGCTTAAGATATAAAGTCTGAATTTAAATGATCTCTCAAGCCTTTATTTCTATTTCTGGTTTCTCACCTGTTTGTAGGTGAGGGCGCTTAGGAGGATAGGCTTACACGAAACACAGAAAATTTTCTCACATGGAAAGGAAAGCAGAAAGATTCTAAATTATATCCAATTATAGATTTCCCAAGCATTCATTTTCTCTATGTCCATATGTCTCAATCTCCACTCTTCCTTCCAAACTCCAGCAGCAGAACATACATACTAGGCATATACTTTAACCATATGCAAGGTAACCAAAAGAAACAAAGACAACATGACTCACAAGTGAAATATCACCTGTGCCATTCAGTGAACCAGAATGAACCATAAGTGGAAAGTGTTAATTCATTACTGCAGTCAACATTCAACAGCAAGCATAAGTCAAAGGCTATTAAGACATTTATCTGAAAAAAAACAATTAAATTATTAAATTAACAGTATACCGACATGGTGCATCAAACTATTATTCTATGAACTTAGAAGATTTGAACTATATATAATATCTACCATTCAAATATGTTCTTTTTTATAAATAACATTTTTCCAAATAAGTGGGAGTCAGCTAAGTGTTGTGGTCTATCTCAGACAAGATGATATCTCAGTGGGAGTTAGGAAGAATAGAGATACAATGTTAAAAGAAATTTCTACTGTTTTACAGTTGGCCTTGAAGATAAATCATATGTAAGTGGAGTTCTAGCTCATACTTCTTATGGTGTTAACAAAAAAGTGTGTGAATACTAGAATCAATACAAGGGTTTGGAAAGAATATAGGGCTGTAGGATAGGACTGGCTCAGTATCAACCACTAACTAACAGACCAGAAAAATGAAGGTTTTAGTAGGTATGTAACAAGGAAATGTGTACTACTGGGGTTATTTTCTATACCGAAACACCTCATTTACTCTTAAATTGTTTCTTTTTCTTAAGGGAAACTCTACCCTCAATGTGGGGCTCAAACTCATAACCCCAAGATCAAGAGTTGCATGTTCTCCTGACTAAACCAGGCAGATGCCCCCTCTTAAATAGCTCCACACCGTCAACATGGAGCCTGACCTGACGCAGGTTTCGATCCCACAAACTGTGAGGTCATCACCTGAGCTGAAACCAAGAGCTGGATGCTTAAATGATGGAGCCAGCCAGGTACCCCGATTGCTTCTTACTCAAGATCCTTAACTAGAATATGGTCACAAGTACGGAAATGTGCCAGAACATGCTAAGTATCTAAAACATTTCACCAATCCTTTGCATCGTATTCAGGGAGGCCTTCCATCTGTGACCTAAAAATGAATTATTGTTATTTAAAAAATAATTCTAATAATCTCAGTTTTCCTGTCCATAGAAGGCTAAAAATAGGAAACATATAGAGGCTGAAGAAGAGGAAAAAGTTAATTTTGGTCCAATGAAGGACAAACATAACTCAAATGACAATAAGTAACTTCTGGTCAACTCATTGTAAAAACAAACGAATAAAAACACAGATAGTATATGTAAGGACACAAAAATTTCTAGCTATCTATAGTTTCTGATTTAACCAAAACTTTCCTACATGTTTTTAATGGAGCTTGAATGAGCTGTCATATTTCCAAATGGTTCATTAAATAACTGGTATCTTTATCAAAGTCAACTATGTAGTATGTTGCTTCATAGATGTTAGTTTTAATTTTTAAAACTAACCTTTTAAACTTCTTTTAAATAATATTAGTAATACTATCTGAAAATATTCTAAGGTAAATATTATAATGTTAATTCCGCATATGGAGAAACTGGGAACTGTACAGTTATTTGCTGAAATGGCAAAACCAAGTGCAGAGCTGGACCTAATATTCTATGGAAATGGCACCCTTTATCCTATATCTGGCTTGCAAATGATTTTTAAAACAGGTAATATTATACCCATTTTTCTCTGTTTAATAAATCATGAAAACATATGACATATTTTAGAACACTTCCTACCTAAATCATTTCATTCATTTATAAGAGAATTCTAGTCAAATGGTAAACAGAGCATAGATAGGAATTTCCTCAGGTAAACTATAATTGAAATGAAAGTCATAGCTAAGTTTAAAAGGAAAGAAAGGAAAGGAAAGAAAGGAAAGGAAAGGAAAGAAAACTTCAAGTCTCATGAACAAGATGAGATATTAAGGCCAAGACAATGAGTGGAGGTAAAATTCTAATCTTTGGAGGCATAAAAAATAAATATGTATCCCAGGAACAAGAGTTTCACCATGCTATGGGAACTGGAATCAGAAGAGCCAGGTACAATGAAGAGATGGAAATATGCTTTCTTCCAGAAAGAGAGAGGAGACAGGAAGAGGCAGTTTTGACCATGAATGAAGCAATCCTGGGCCATAGGTGGATAGATTCAGTCACCGTAAAAATTGAAGTCCTGTGCTTTTGCTATGCATGATAGTGGGGTCTAGGAACTACATGCACGGCTTTAGGACATTAGGTCAGGTAAATGCAAAATTGCTTTCCCAACTTAGGGCAACTCAAGACAACTTGTGATAAAGAGATACTTATAGCAAATAACTACAAAGTGTGTAAATTAATCTCCAGTTGTGGAATAGAAAGCAGACATAGGGACTACAGGTAATAGAGCAAATAAATTATGTTTTAAAACCAGCATGTTTAATGTGGGGCACCTGGGTGGCTCAGTCGGTTGAGTGTCTGACTTCAGCTCCAGTCGTGATCTCATGGTTCCTGGGTTCGAGTCCTGTATTGGGCTCTGTGCTGACAGCTCAGATCCTGGAGCCTGCTTTGGATTCTGTGTCCCCCCCTCTCTCTCTGCTCCTGCCCACTCACACTCTGTCTTTAATGTTTAATGAACAAACATTAAAAAAAAAAATGAAAAAAACTCACAATATGTTTAATGTAAAAAAAAGGATAAAAGAATAAAAACCAAAAGAAAAAGAAAAATATTTAAGAAATGGAGCAGAGTTTTGGGGGCATCTGAGTGACTCAGTAGGCTGAGTGCTCGACTTGGACTCAGGTCATGATCTCACAGTTTGTGAGTTTGAGGCTGGAGTCAAGCTCTGTGCTGACAGCTCAGAGCCTGGAGCCTGCTTCAGATTCTGTGTCTCCCTCTCTCTCTTTCCCTTCTATGCTCATGCTCTCTCTCTCTCTCTCTGTCAGAAATAAACATTAAAAAATATTTTAAAAAAGAAATGGAGATTTTTAAAAGAATTAAAAAGAAATTATAACATAAATACATATTCATTAAAATTTAAAAAGTCAATCACAGAGAGAAAAAAATGAAAAATGTAAAATAAAACAGAACACAATTGAATCCGGGAGGAAAAGATAAAACAATATTTGAAAAGAAAATGGTGGAGCATTTTCCTGAATCAAAGAAAAACATGAAACAAATTCAGACTGTCAAGCAGGAAATATTTTTTTTTAAATTCACATCTAATTATGTCTTTCAGTGATTTTTCAGAGTATCAAAGAAGAGGACAAGATTTTTAAAGACTCTAAAGAAAATAGACACATTACCTATAACTCGATGATAAGCAGATTCAGAGCCAACTTCTCCTTAGGAACAACTAATGCCAGAAAAAAAAAGGAATAATAGTTTCAAAGTGCTTAGGAAAAATAGCTTCAATTAATAATTTTACGCCAAATAAATTATCATTAAGAGGTGAGGATGAAATAAATATTAGTTTTGATAAAAGAAGACTGAACATTCATTACCCACAGAAGCTTGTTAAAGAGAGAAAATGATATACGAGCAATAAGAAAAAATTGATTATGGGAAGATATTCTGAGAAATAATAGAAGACAAAGCATTCTTTAAACATGGGGAGAACCATAAAGAATTAAAAATAAATAAAGTAGTAGTGAATTAGGAGAGTTCTAAAAATAAAGTTAAACATACAGTAATAACAAACAAATCATGGGATACAGAAAGGCAGGGTGTTTGGGGGAGCTAGAGCATTTTAGCACCCTTTTATTCAGAAGGATGCTAACCACATTGATTATATACAGCTTTGTTAAGGGTATAGGGTAAAACATTTGTGCTAACCACTCATAAAAGCAAACGAGAAAATGCAACTTCTTAAGAAGTATAGAATACAAGAAGAATTTAAAATTCAAAAATCCAAAATAAGGCAGTTAAATATAGTTTAAAAATATGGCAAATAAGAAACATGAAAGGAAATTATAAGTAGGGTAAATATTTCAGTAATTCCTCAGAGGTGTTTTTAATCCTGGGTACACCATTCACATAATGGCAACGGTCTTGAAAATCAAGTAATAGAATTATATTCGTAAGCAAGTACTAAGAAAAAGCTGATGTAGCAGTACTAATTCTAGATCCAAAGGAATTAAATATGAAAGCGTTACTAGAGGTAGGGAACCATTCTATAATGATAAAAGGAATAACCTACAAAGAAATTATCATTACATTAGGTGTCCAGAATTTTTAAATAAACCAAAAACATATAAAGCAAACACTAACTGAACCGTAAAAAAAAAAAAAAAAGTCAACTCATTCATAAGCATAGCAAGAGCTTTTAACAAATTATTAACACCTGATATATTAAGGAACCCCCAAAAATAGTAGGAATGTAAATGTTTAAACAATACAATAAGCAAGTTTATGTGACAGTCATGGAATAGAAGCCTGCATCCATTGTAAAGAAAACACACATTATTAAGACCACAACAACAAAAAATCCCACATGGCACATTTACAGGGTAGGGGAATCTCTTATGAAAATGCAGTGAGGGGCACCTGGGTGGCTCAGTTGGTTAAGTGTCTAACTTTTGATTTCAGCTCAGGTCATGATCTCACAGTTTGTGGGATCAAGCCCCCTGGTGGGGTCTGCACTGACAGTGTGAGGCCTGCTTGGATTCCCTCTCTCCTTTCTCTTTGCCCCTGCCCCTCTTGTGCACGCTCTCTCTCTCTCTCTTTCAAAATACAGAAACTAAACATTAAAAAAATGCATACTTAAAAAATAAGATAGTATAATATATTTTGTCAAATATTTTCAGAATTTAAATAAAATGAACAAGTTTTAGAAAAATATAAATTAGCAATTTCTGTAGTCTCAAGGATAGAAAATATGAAGATATATAGAACAATTTTCATAGCAAAACATCTGCACACTCATTTCACTTCCAGAAAGGTAGCAGGTCAATTTTTTTAGGCAATTTTAATAAAATTCGAATATATACGAGATTTTTATGCTATATGGGCACTTGTAGGTATTGAGACAGAAGAAATATAATCAGATGCTCTATGAGATTCTAGTATGGCCTCAATACCAAGAGTAGTGACAGACTGTACAATTATAGAAAGTCACAGAAAATTTAATTTATAGATACAGATTAAATATCACAAAAATATTTTCATATTTAACTATTTAATGATAACAAAACAAAAACATGAAAATGTATGGTTTATCCAAGGAGTGCACTGATAGTTCAATTTAGGACTTTTATCAAAATTAACTACATTAGAGATCCAAGGAGAAATATTAATCATTAGGATAAAAAGAAAAATGTCTATTAGGATTCACATAAACACTTAAGAAGGCAGGAAGAGACGACCCCTAGGTGGCTTAGTCAATTAAGGGCTTAACTCTTGATTTCGGCTCAGGCCATGATCTCAGGTACATGAGATCGAGTGCCATGTCAGGCTCTGCATGGACAGTATGGAGCCCACTTGGGATTCTCTCTCTGTCTGTCTCTCTGCCTGCCCCTGTCAAAATAAATAGGTAAACATTAAAAAAAGAAGAAGAAAGAGAAGGGAACTTAACTAGATAAAGAATGTGACACCAACAACAGCAAAAAAAAAAAAGCAAAACAAACCTACTCAATGTCATCCTTAACACAAAATTTTAGAGCATTTACAATAAAGGCCACAACAAGACAAACATGCCAGAATCCTACAATTAGATCTATAATTCATTATTATGATGCCAAATTTGAGGAGACTACACAAAGATGTAAGGTTAAAGGAAAAGAGAGGAAGGCACATGGTATGCCCACCTGCACTGAAAATCCAAGAAAATCTACAGACATACTTTTAGAACATAACAGAGCTCATCAGATTGCTGGACACAAAATCAAAATGATTCCAAAATCCCAAAATTTATAAGTTTTGTAATAAAATGGTTAAAAAATCAAATTCATAGTTCTAGTAACATTTCATGTACCCAGAGATGTTTTCAAAAAAATTTTTAATGTTTATTTATTTTTGAAAGAGAGATAGAATGTGAGTGGGGGAGTGACAGAGAGAGAGGGAGACACAGAATCCGAAGCAGGCTCCAGGCTCTGAGCTGTCAGCACAGAGCCCGATGTAGGGCTCATGAACCATGAGATCACGACCTGAGCTGGAGTTGGACGCTTAACCAACTGAGCCACCCAGGCTCCCCTAGAGATGTTTTTTAGTTACAATGAGCTATGCTAGTCTATTATGGAGATAATTAACAATTTTTTTTGAGTTACATAAGAGAAGACTTGAAAATTGTAGAGATAATATTCAGCATTGGAAATAATAATATAATGACACAAATTTTTCTCTACTCAACATTGTCAGATGCTATTTAATCCATAACCAATCTATAAAGTTAATGCAACTTCCAATAGTGTTTTTCACAGAACTTGACACACTAATTTAAAATTTGTATGGACGAATGAAAGCATATGAAGAGCCAAATGATTCTGAAGAAGCAGCAAGGAGTAAGGACTTCCAACACATATCAAAACATCTTACAAAGCTGTGCAGGCACGCTTCATTGTCTTGCACTTCATTTTACTGTGCTTCTTAGATACTGCATTTTTTACGAGTTAAAGGTTTGTGGCAACCCTGTGCCAATTAAGTTTATCTGTTCCATTTTCCACTAACATTTGCTCACAGTGTGTCTATGTCACATTTTGGTAATTCTCACAATATTTCAAACTCTTTAATTATTACAGTATGTCTTAAGGTGATATGATCAGTGATCTTTAATGTTAGTATTGTAATTGCTTTAGGGTGGCATGAATCACACCCATAAATGATGGTGAACTTAAGTAATAAATGTGTGTTTTCTGACTGCTTCACCAGCCAGCCGTTCCCAGTCTCTTTCCCTCTCATTAGACCTCCCTATTCCCTGAAACATAACAATATGGCAATTAGGACAATTAATAACCTTAAATTGGCCTCTAAGCATTCAAGCAAATGGAAGGATCACATGTGTCTCACTGTAAACCAAAACTAGAAATGATGAAGCTTAGTGAGGAAGGTATGTTAAAAGCCAAGATAGGCTGAAAGTTAGGCTTCTTGCAGGAAACAGCCAGGTTGTGAATGCTCAGGGGAAGTTCTTTTTTTTTTTTTTTTAAGTTGAAATATAGTTGACACACAATGTTACATCAGTTTCAGATGTACAACATAGCGATTAGACAAATTTATACATTATGCTGCGCTTACCACAAGTGTAACTACCATCTGTCACTGTACAACATTATTATAATATCATTGCCTACATTCCCTATGCTGTATCTTTCCTTCTTGTGACTTATTCATTCCATAATTGGAAGCCAATACCTCCCACTTCCCTTCACCCATTTTGCCCACACCCCCTCCCATCTGGCAAAAGGAAAGTTCTTGAAAGAAAGGAAAAGTGAACACACAAATGATAAGAAAGCAAAATAGTCTTATTGCTAATATAGAGAAAGTTTGAGTGGTCTGGATGGAAGATCAAACCAGCAAAAACATTCCCTTACACCAAAGCCTAATCCAGAGCAAGGCCCTCCCTCTCTTCAATTCTGTGAAGGCTGAGAGAAGTGAGGAAGCTGCAGAAGAAAAGTCTGAAGATAGCAGAGGATGGTTCATGAGGTTTGAGGAAAGAAACTGTCTTCATAACATAGAAGTTCAAGGTGAAGCAGCAGATGCTGATGTAGAAGTTGCAGCAAGTTTTCCAGAAGATCTAGCTAAGATCCTTAATGAAGGTGGCTACGCTAAACAACAGAATTTCAATGCAGATGAAACAGCCTTCTTTTGGAAGATGATGCCATCTAGGATGTTCAGAACTGTAGAGGAGAAGTCAATGCCTGGCTTTCTCTTGTTAAGGGCTAATGCAGCTAATAGCTTTAAGTTGAAGTCAATTCTCATTCACCATTCCAAAAATCCTACAGCCCTTAAGAATAATGGTAATTCTACTAAGCCTATGTTCTACAAATGGAACAACAAAGCCTGGATTACAGCACATCTGTTTATAACATGGCTTAGTCCATTGTTGAGACCTACTGCTCAGAAAAAAAAAAATATATATATATATTTCTTTAAAAATATTCCTGCTCATTGACAACATATCTGGCCACCCAAGAGCTCTAATGGAGAAGTATAACTATATTTATTCATATTGTTTTCATGCCTTCTAACACAATATCCACTCTGCAGCCCATGGATCAAGGAATATTTTCAACTTGAAAGTCTTATTATTTTAAGAAATATATTTTTAAGGCTATAGCTGTCATCGACAGTTATTCCTCTGATAAATCTGGGCAAAGTACATTGAAAACCATCTGGAAAGAATTCACCATTCTAGATGCCATTAAGAACATTAGTGAATCACAGGAAGAGGTCAAAACATCAACATTTACAGGAATTTGGAAGAAGTTGATTCCCACCCTCATGAATGACTGGGAGGGGTTCAGGACTTCAATGGTGGAAGCCACTGAAGATGTGGTGGCAATAACAGGAGAAGTAGAATTAGAAGTGGAGCCTGAGGATGAGACTGAATTGCCACAATCTCCTGAGAAAACTTGAACAGATGAATAGTTGCTTCTTACAGATAAGCAAAGGAAAATGGTTTCCTGAGATAGAATACTCCTGGTGAAGATACTGTGAAGATTGTTGCAATGACAAGAAAGGATTTAGAATATTACATCAACTTGGTTGATAAAGGAGTGGCAAGGTTTGAGAAAATTGGCTATAATTTTGAAAGAAGTTCTATCATGGGTAAAAGGCTGTAGCATGTAGGATTGCATGCTACAGAAAAAAAAATCATTCATGAAAGATAGAGTCAATCGATGCAGCAAATTTCATTGCCTTATTTTAAGAAATGGCTCCAGCAATCCTAGTTTTCAGCAATTACCAGCCTGATCAGTCAGCCACCATCAAGGCAAGACCCTCCCCAGGCAAAAAGTTTATGATTCACTGAACTCTCAGATGATGATAAGCATTTTTGGAAATAAAGTATTTTAATTAAGGTATGTACATTTTTTTAAGACACAGTGCTATTGTGTGCTTAACAGACTACAGTACAGTATAGACGTAACTTTTATATATCCTGGGAAACCAAAAATTTATTTGACTCAATTTATTTGACTTATTGCAATATTCACTTTAGTGTAGTATTCTGGAACTGAACTCACAATGTCTCTGAGGCATGCATGTAGTAATTAAAGAAGTCAGGCATAAATACAGGAATGGCCAAATAGATCAGTAACACAAAGCGGACAGCCTGGAAACAAACCCAAGCATATAGGTAAATGTGCTTTATTATAGAAATAGAATTACCAATCAGTGGGGAAATAAAGGAGTGCTCAATGATGTTAAGACAACTGTCTATTTTGGGGAGAAAAAATCAATTAGGCATTTTTTAGACATCACACTAATAAGGAAAAGTAAGTTCAACATAAATTAAAGACATAAGTGTGAAAAGCAAGTGTTTAGGTCTTTTGGCTCAGGACAAATAAAGGAGTATATTTTGAGATATCTAGAATGGTAAAACATTCTTCAAAGTTTACCAAACACATGCCTTAATGGAGTAATTTGATAAATCTGATCATAACAAGATGAAATACTTTGCATGATGGAAGACCATCTAACAAAGCTAAAAGACAAAAGAAGCACTTGAAGAATAATCTCAAAAAGATAACTTTATAGATATATTTTTATAACTTAAAAAACCATTTAAAAACATAAACAAACCAAGTAAAGAGTGGACAAAGGGTAGGACTAGGGACTTCACAGAAACTTGAATTTCTGCAAAGTATATAAAAAGATCTTTATCTTTCAGAGTAATCAAGGGAATACAGATTGAGTCAAGGTAACTGTGCACACCTGTAGGTTGCCAGGACATTTAGAAGTCTAGCTTTTCTGAGCCGTTAAGCTCCTCAAGAAGAGGAGAGCTACATTAGCATTTCTCTGCATTTCCTAATCGACCCGGCAGCATTTTGAGGCATTAGCCAGCTGCACAACAGGGTGGGTGGTAACAGGAAAGGATGAATGAAGAAAGAAGATTGTAGTGGTGATGCAGTGGTTGTGCCAGGAACTTGGACAAGAAAAATGCCAGTGCTGGCCTATTCTTTATATAAATCTCCAATTGGGGCCTCATATAAAGCTAGCATCAGATACGCAAAGATTTCTTGCCTTCCAAAGGGACCTAAGGAATGACCAATGTTGCTAATAAAGGTAATCAAATGTTCTCAACTCTTCCCAGACCATTATATACTGATCATAAGTGATTAATACAGAGAACTCCAGCTGGAGATCTCATTATTTAATCTCCTTTGACATGTTTTCCTTAGCTATTTAAAGACTTGATCTTTCATTACAAAATAAAGCAAAATAAAAGTGAAATGGGATTTCATCATGGCTGGAATTTGTAATCAAATTGCTTCCTGGGCCTGCAACTTGACCCCAAACAGAGGATATAAAGGTCAGTATAGACTCGCCTTTTGCTGGATTGAGAATTTGATCTTCCTTCTGCCTCCAGCCAGAGTAAGCAATGCCATCACTGGACACAGAAGCAAATCCCTCAGCCAAGTGGCAATTCCCAACTTCAGCTTTAGAGGTAAACGTTATGTGGGTAAAAACTAATCATTGGACGTGTCAATCTCTTTAGGCAGTCTCTGTTCTCAGTGTTACAAAATGTACATCTGTTTTCAATTAAATTAATCAAAGTACTATCCAACTCAGAGAAAAATACCTTTTCAAGAGTGGCAGACTAAAAACCAGTTAGTTGGACAACATTTACAGCATTGTGTTTGTTTTTGGACAAAGCTGTCATTTTTAAATTGCTGACTCTACAGAGATAAGACTCCATCCATAGTCTTAAAGACCAAAACCCACATCCTCTAAGCTGTAATTGATAAAATAAAGGGCATTTAGCCTGCAGAAGAGAGCTTTGATAGAAAGGAAAAGAGGAAGGAATATAATAACATCAACAGCAGCTACATTTACTGGATGCTTTCTATTAGCCAAGAACTCTTTAGTGCCTTTTACATATATTAAGCAATTTAAACTTCACAACAATCTCATAAAGTAAGTCCCATTATTACCTACAAATTAATAAATAAAATATTTAATATAAAGATATTTGGGAAGTATCTGGTACCATAAAATTTCAATCAAAGATGTTGGTGATGATGGTGAACATTATTGTTATTGAGTAATTCTTCCAATTAGAAGAAAAAAGAACTCATCCACTAGAAATAATTTAAAGAATGTTTTGAAAACATTCTCCCCATGCCAGAAACAACATCCTTATTCCCTGCCATGGTAACTCAATTCTACTATCAAAATCCATTCTTTTTTTTTTTAATTTTATTTAAGTCCAAATTAATTAACATATAGTGTAATAATTGTTTCAGTAGAATTTAGTGACAAATCACTTAAACATAACACTCAGTGCTCATCCCAACAAGTGCCATCCCTAATGCCATTCTTCTGAGTTCTAGATTTTTCTTCTAGAATCCCATATTTATTTGCATAATGTTTGCCCCTATGAAGGGGCAGTAAAGCTCTCCTTGCTTTAGAAGCATATGTCTTCAAATGTGATAGCTGGCTGAGAGTATTCTGTATGTTAAAATAAACATTTCTTACATACTAATCCGTTCTAAGCAATATGCTGTGTTTAAGTGATATAAAGATGTTCTTTCTACCTTCTCATTTGAAAGAATAGGAAGTAGAATGAGTATCTGGGTTCAGGACAGGGAAGGGGTTAGTAGTACCCACTAGGTGGGGGGAAAGAGACCTGAAGGAAGAAATGTAAAGTTTCTAAAGCAATTTGAGTTCAGTTGTTTGTCCTCCAATTTTTCCTATAGTCAACATGATTTTACACTCTTTGGTTTCATTAATAGAAGCCATAAAATTTTTCAAAAGATGTTTCTTTTCTACATAAAAGATAAAAGAAGTTGTTGGTTAAGAAAATAACACTTGGAGTTGCAAAATAAGAAGTGAAGGAGTGTGCCTTGTTGCACAGGAGACCACGCTTGTAGTCCCAACCCTGGAGCCATTGTGCTGTCTGGCTCAGTGTTCTCATTCTAAAAAACAAAGCAATAACATTAAATGATCTCTATTATCTGTTGTAAATTTTTGATGCTTTAAAATGATGTTTAGAATGAGATTAACTAGAATTGTCTTATATTGTTATCTAGATGCATATTTTGGCTTAATTTTTGTTTTCTTTTAAAATATGAAATGACAGTATATTTTAAATATACCTATTTGTTAGTTTACTTTCTTTCTCATTTTATTTTATTAATATTTTCTAAGCAAAGATAGATGACATCTTATTGCACTTCCAAGGGGGAAGACAATCACTTTAAAATTTGCTTATAGTTTTGACTCAGCAAAAGTATTAATCAAAGAGGTCTAGCAGTTTGTTTTATTAAAACTCTTTATTTCTTACTAGGCAAGTGCTAAGTAAAAACAAGAAAAGGAGATATTCCAAATTCTGGGCTGTCTTGTAATACCCTTGCCTACTTGCATGAATGATTTTTGTATGCATGTGTTGAGTATTTGAATTTGCAACGTTTCATTTTGTGTGATCTTTCAAGGAAAGTCACCTTATAGCCAAGTACCACTAAGAAGTAAAATCCTAAGAATTTGGTTCCTGCTTGTTGGCATTCTGACATTCATGCCTGTATACTGTGTTGACTATATATCATGCTATGAATAATTGATTCTTACCTAAACGCTTCATAAAGTTAGTGTTAACAAATATAACAAACTAAATGCCATCAACTAAATGTAATTTTCATTCTCAGACATATACTGTCTATGACATATTCTGTCTTTGACTCTGGTGAAGTTATCAGAAACCAGCATAGCATCTGCTTGTCTCTCCTTTTGGAAATTTGAAGGAAACAAGACTTCTTAGAAGATCTGTGATAAGTTTCTTTAAGGACAAATATTCTACAAATGGTAAATATTATTGATTTATCATCTTTTAAAGTTCTATATTCAAAAAGCCATCACATTTTGGTTTTTACTTATGTCATTTTACAACTGGAGTATTACAGAGAAATCTTTAATATAATAGAAGGAAAATTTAATTATCATCACCTAAAAGAAAATTAGATAGGTAAGTGAGATTACATCTAAGCATTTGGTCTAACTTTCATATTTCTTTATTAACTGACACGCTTGTATTTCCTAACTCATTGTGAAAATCCCTAATGGTCACAACTTCTGCTTTTTTTCTAAATAACCCTGACTGCTTCCTTTCACGTATAATAAAGACAAGAACAATAATAATGCTAATTTTTACTGAATACATATTCTGTGGAAGAAATAGAAATTTTAAAAACATTCTCATCAGGGCACCTGGGTTTCTCAGTGGGTTGAGCATCTGAATTCGGCTCAGGTCATGAGCTCACAGTTCATGAGTTGTAGCCCCACATCAGGCTCGCTACTATCAGCACAGAGCCTGCTTTGGGTCCTCTATCTGCCCGCCTGCCCCTCAACCATTCTCTCTCTCTCTCTCTCAAAAAAAAACATTAAAAACAAATAAAAAATAAAAAAAAAACATTAATCATTTTATTTTACTCCTACACACAAAACCCAATGAAGTTTGGGGAGTGATGTTAACAAGATGATGGAATACAAAGCCCCAGACCCTCTCTCCCCTCACAGAAACACCAAATCAACAATACATAGCTTATAAGGAAACAGAACTTCAGTAACACTATAGACAAAATGGACCTAGCAGACACAGAGAACAT